>NC_091356.1:12790080-12912580 GCF_038502225.1 Cherax quadricarinatus | reverse complement strand
CAACAAGTAAGAGGGAGGTGAAAGTGTATAAACTAAGGGAGGAGGAAGTTCGGGTGAGATATAAGCGACTATTGGCAGAAAGGTGGGCTAGTGCAAAGATGAGTAGTGGGGGGTTGAAGAGGGTTGGGATAGTTTTAAAAATGCAGTATTAGAATGTGGGGCAGAAGTTTGTGGTTATAGGAGGGTGGGGGCAGGAGGAAAGAGGAGTGATTGGTGGAATGATGAAGTAAAGGGTGTGATAAAAGAGAAAAAGGTAGCTTATGAGAGGTTTTTACAAAGCAGAAGTGTTATAAGAAGAGCAGAGTATATGGAGAGTAAAAGAAAGGTAAAGAGAGTGGTGAGAGAGTGCAAAAGGAGAGCAGATGAAAGAGTGGGAGAGGCACTGTCAAGAAATTTTAATGAAAATAAGAAAAAATTTTGGAGTTAAACAAGTTAAGAAAGCCTAGGGAAAATATGGATTTGTCAGTTAAAAACAGAGTAGGGGAGTTAGTAGATGGGGAGATGGAGGTATTGTGTAGATGGCGAGAATATTTTGAGGAACTTTTAAATGTTAAGGAAGAAAGAGAGGCAGTAATTTCATGCACTGGTCAGGGAGGTATACCATCTTTTAGGAGTGAAGAAGAGCAGAATGTAAGTGTGGGTGAGGTACGTGAGGCATTACGTAAAATGAAAGGGGGTAAAGCAGCTGGAACTGATGGGATCATGACAGAAATGTTAAAAGCAGGGGGGGATATAGTGTTGGAGTGGTTGGTACTTTTGTTTAATAAATGTATGAAAGAGGGGAAGGTACCTAGGGATTGGCAGAGAGGATGTATAGTCCCTTTATATAAAGGGAAAGGGGACAAAAGAGACTGTAAAAATTATAGAGGAATAAGCTTACTGAGTATACCAGTAAAAATGTGTACGGTAGGGTTATAATTGAAAGAATTAGAGGTAAGACAGAATGTAGGATTGCGGATGAGCAAGGAGGTTTTAGAGTGGGTAGGGGATGTGTAGATCAGGTGTTTACATTGAAGCATATATGTGAACAGTATTTAGATAAAGATAGGGAAGTTTTTATTGCATTTATGGATTTAGAAAAGGCATATGATAGAGTGGATAGAGGAGCAATGTGGCAGATGTTGCAAGTATATGGAATAGGTGGTAAGTTATTAAATGCTGTAAAGAGTTTTTATGAGGATAGTGAGGCTCAGGTTAGGGTGTGTAGAAGAGAGGGAGACTACTTCCCGGTAAAAGTAGGTCTTAGACAGGGATGTGTAATGTCACCATGGTTGTTTAATATATTTATAGATGGGGTTGTAAAGGAAGTAAATGCTAGGGTGTTTGGGAGAGGGGTGGGATTAAATTATGGGGAATCAAATTCAAAATGGGAATTGACACAGTTACTTTTTGCTGATGATACTGTGCTTATGGGAGATTCTAAAGAAAAATTGCAAAGGTTAGTGGATGAGTTTGGGAATGTGTGTAAAGGTAGAAAGTTGAAAGTGAACATAGAAAAGAGTAACGTGATGAGGGTGTCAAATGGTTTAGATAAAGAAAAATTGGATATCAAATTGGGGAGGAGGAGTATGGAAGAAGTGAATGTTTTCAGATACTTGGGAGTTGACGTGTCGGCAGATGGATTTATGAAGGATGAGGTTAATCATAGAATTGATGAGGGAAAAAAGGTGAGTGGTGCGTTGAGGTATATGTGAAGTCAAAAAACGTTATCTATGGAGGCAAAGAAGGGAATGTATGAAAGTATAGTAGTACCCACGCTTTTATATGGGTGTGAAGCTTGGGTGGTAAATGCAGCAGCGAGGAGACGGTTGGAGGCAGTGGAGATGTCCTGTTTAAGGGCAATGTGTGGTGTAAATATTATGCAGAAAATTCGGAGTGTGGAAATTAGGAGAAGGTGTGGAGTTAATAAAAGTATTAGTCAGAGGGCAGTAGAGGGGTTATTGAGGTGGTTTGGTCATTTAGAGAGAATGGATCAAAGTAGAATGACATGGAAAGCATATAAATCTATAGGGGAAGGAAGGCGGGGTAGGGGTCGTCCTCGAAAGGGTTGGAGAGAGGGGGTAAAGGAGGTTTTGTGGGCGAGGGGCTTGGACTTCCAGCAAGCGTGCGTGAGCGTGTTAGATAGGAGTGAATGGAGACGAATGGTACTTGGGACCTGACGATCTGTTGGAGTGTGAGCAGGGTAATATTTAGTGAAGGGATTCATGGAAACCGGTTATTTTCATATAGTCGGACTTGAGTCCTGGAAATGGGAAGTACAATGCCTGCACTTTAAAGGAGGGGTTTGGGATATTGGCAGTTTGGAGGGATATGTTGTGTATCTTTATATGTGTATGCTTCTAGACTGTTGTATTCTGAGCACCTCTGCAAAAACAGTGATAATGTGCGAGTGTGGTGAAAGTGTTGAATGATGATGAAAGTATTTTCTTTTTGGGGATTTTCTTTCTTTTTTGGGTCACCCTGCCTCGGTGGGAGACGGCCGACTTGTTGAAAAAAAAAAAAAAAATATATATATATATATATATATATATATATATATATATATATATATATATATATATATATATATATATATATATATATATATATATATATATATACATACATTATATATATATATATATAAAATTAACATTTACTCCCAACAGAAAATTGCCTATTCCAAGACAGATTCTGACTTGATAGCAAAACAGAAGGGCACATATAAAGAGCGGGGAAGCAAACGAAAAGAGGAGGAGAAGAAGAAGAAAAAAGGAAAAGAGCCCAAGGGAACATCAGCAGCACCTGCCACAGGAGCAGCCAGTGTTGCAGGTTAGCACTCATTGTTTTCTCACCCCAAGACCAAAACACTGCATACTTCTACCTCACAGCACTAGAATGTAAAGCAGGCAACTTAACAGAAAAATCATATTCTTAACAGTATTACTGTGTATATTTTTAGTTTTCTGGATAATCAGTGAAAGCCTGTACAAAAAATGCATTTTAATAACCTGATTCTTGATAATAAAGTACTTTTTGAAGAATGTTTTAAGAAATTGAGTTTAATTAAAAAAAATAGAGGAAACATTAAGGCCAGAACATTGCATTTTTTAAGCTACTTTTAAAACTGATATACAGTGGACCCCGGTTAACGATATTTTTTCACTCCAGAAGTATGTTCAGGTGCCAGTACTGACCGAATTTGTTCCCATAAGGAATATTGTGAAGTAGATTAGTCCATTTCAGAGCCCCAAACATACACGTACAAACACACTTACATAAATACACTTACTATAATTGGTAGCATTCGGAGGTGATCATTAACCGGGGGTCCACTCTATTAGCCAAAATCTAACATCCTGTTTCCAAATTAGAATAATGTTATATGGAAAAGCCTGTGTTCATTTTTGCTAAATTTTAATTGTTACCTCTATTTATGGAGCCCATGGTATGACTGGTTAAACCAGTCCCGTGTTTTGTCTGTATGTAAAAATTTAGGAGGTTTGTGCTGTACAAATTGATCTCCCACACTATAAATAGTGTGGGAGTTCATACATTTCATTTTCAGTACAGTTGTACAGGTAATCCTCACTGAATGTACCTTTGTCATGTTTCCTTTATTCAAAATGGCCTAAATTTTTATCCATTGGTTACCACTGTAGAGATTCCTCAGTTTATTATTTTTTGTTATTACTAATATGGGCTTCATAAATTAGATATGTATTTCAAATTATGAGAAAACTTATCTCATTATTGTGAGAGATGTTTTAGTATATGATGAAAACATCCTTGCTCTCGTAGTCTATCAGGTAACTGAACCTGAGACATGCTGAGACTCTTGGCCCCTCAGAAGCATGTGGTTTCTGAGGCTGATAAATAAGATCACACTGGATATTTTTACTTGTGTTAAATCTTTCTATCATGCTACTGTACTTTTTCAGCCAAAGCAGGAGCAACTGTTGTACCCCCACGGCCAAATCTCTTCAACCAGCCACCCCCTGTTCATGGTGGTAGTGGAATTGGTGTACCAGAACAACCTCCCAACCAGATTCTTTTCCTGACAAATCTTCCAGATGAAACCTCTGAAATGATGTTGTCCATGCTTTTCACACAGTAAGTCCTATTGTTTTAACCCTTTGAGGGTTTCGGCCGTACTAGTACGGCTTACGACCCAGGGTTTTTGACGTACTAGTACGCCTAAATTCTAGCGCCTTCAGATCTAGTGGGAGAAAACTGGTAGGCATACATGTGAAAGAATGGGTCTATGTGGTCAGTGTATGCAGTATAAAAAAATCCTACAACACACAGTGCATAATGAGAAAAAAAAACTTTGACCGTGTTTTTGGAATAAAACAGCGACTTTGCACTGTATTTTCGTATGGTATTTATTGTTGTATTCTAGTTTTCTTGGTCTCATTTTATAGAATGGAAGACATATTACAGAAATTGAGATGATTTTGACTGGTTTTACAATGAAAAGTACCTTGAAATTGAGCTCAAAGTAGCAGAAATGTTTGATGTTTACCAAAGTTCAAAAGTAAACAAATCATGCCAAGCGTCCAATACACGTCAACTGGTGAGTCTAATATTCTTTCACAAGTGCGCTGATATTATTTATACCATTTCTACACTAATGCAGCAGTCTGCATAACAGTAGATCATCTGTTTTTCGTAAGAATAAAAATTGAAAGTGGAAAGCCAAAGAAATATAAGAGGGGCCTGGGGATGTGGCTGACGAACAGAGGAAATGTTATTTTAGTGCCAGGAATGTCTTTCTTGTTTATTCTGGACCCTATTTGGAAATTGGCATCTTTTGAAATTTGTTTGAAATTGGCAAAATTGCTAAATTCTGACCACTGTATTGGATAGCTCGTCATGGCCACGCTAGCTGGGGATTCATCTGTAAAAACTTGCATTTGTGGTCACAGTGGTGCCTATGCTAACCTTCCTATGGTGTAGAAATATACCTAGTTGGATGAATCTTATTGTGGCTAGCTGGTCCAGTGGCTAACGCGACGGTCTGGAGTTTTGAGACTCTCTGATCGCTGGTTCTATCCCCACCCGTGGTATGGTTTGTTTGCAATCGTGTCATTACGATTTCATGAGTCATGTTTACGGCTTTGAGGGGACTTGAGCTAGAGTTCGTCACGGCCACGCTAGCTGGAGATTCGTCTGTAAAAACTTGCATTTGTGGTCACAGTGGTGCCTATGCTAACCTTCCTATGGTGTAGAAATATACCTAGTTGGACGAATCTTATTGTGGCTAGCTGGTCCAGTGGCTAACGCGACGGTCTGGAGTTTTGAGACTCTCTGATCGCGGGTTCTATACCCGCCCGTGGTATGGTTTATTTGCAATCGTGTTATTATGATTTTGTGAGTCACCACTATGCTCTCATACATTCCCTTCTTTGCCTCCTTGGATAACATCTGATAATTATACCTATGTGTACCTGTACCTAAATATACTTACTCACTGTTCTGGCATGCAGGTACATATTAAAATCACTAAGAGTTTCTCTACTCTTGACGCCATATAGTCTCTTGGGCGTAACATATAAACATGATACATATACCCAAAGTATAAAAATTGGCCTAAATATGAGATATGTTTGCCAAACGGTTGGTGGGAGGATCGGAAGAATTACGTTTTCTCTGGTCAAAGCCCAGTAAACTTAACTAGAAATTTATTCCTTTTGTATGCCTTCACTCTATCTATAGCTGTTCACGACCCTTGTGGGTTTAGCGCTTCTTTTTTATTATGCTTCTATAACTTATAATAATAATAACTTGGACTTCCAGCATGCGGGCATGAGTGTGTTAGAGGGGAGTGAATGGAGACAAATGGTTTTTGGGACCTGACGAGCTGTTAGTCTGAGCAGGGTAATATTTAGTGAAGGAATTCAGGGAAACCGGTTATTTTTACATAGCCGGACTTGAGTGCTGGAAATGGGAAGTACAGTGCCTGCACTTTAACCCTTTGAGGGTTTTCGTCGTACTAGTACGTCTTACGCGTAGGGGTTTTTGACGTACTAGTACTCATAAATTCTAGCGGCCTCAAATCTAGTGGGAGAAAGCTGGTAGGCCTTCATATGAAAGAATGGGTCTATGTGGTCAGTGTGCACAGTCTAAAAAAAATCCTGCAGCACACAGTGCATAATGAGAAAAAAAAACTATTACCATTTTTTTTTAATAAATCAGCGACTTTGCAGTGTATTTTCGTATGGTATTTATTGTTGTATTCTAGTTTTCTTGGTTTCATTTTATAGAATGCAATACATATTACAGAAATTGAGATGATTTTGACTGGTTTTACAAAGAAAGGTGCCTTGAAATTGAGCTCAAAGTAGCAGAAATGTTCGATTTTTGCCAAACTTCAAAAGTAAACAAATCGTGCCAAGCGTGCAATACACGTCAACTGGTGAGTCTAATATTCTTTCACAAGTGCACCAATAATATTTATACCATTTTTTACACTAATGCAGTAGTCTGCATAACAGTAAATCTTATATTTTTTGTGAAAATAAAAATTCAAAGTGGAAAGCAAAAGAATATAAGAGGGGCCTTGAGACATGACTAATGACTAGAGGAAATGTCATTTTAGTGCCAGGAATGTCTTTCTTGTTTATTCTGGACCCTATTCGGAAATTGGCATCTTTTGAAATTTGTGTGAAATTGGCAAAATTGATTCTGACTGTACTGGATAGGCATAAATGAGTGGTTTCTTGCACCCATTCGATTGGAGTTCTATCGATGGTCGACTATACAGTGTTGGCCGTGTAGTCTTTAAACATACGCTAACTTTATATAAGCTATCAAATTTCAAACTTTTGGTGTCTTTATGATGTCATGTATTTTGAGAACGAGTTTTGGAGAGGGCCTGTCGACCCTCAAAGGGTTAAAGGAGGGGTTTGAGATATTGGCAGTTTGGAGGGATATGTTGTGTATCTTTATACGTATATGCTTCTAAACTGTTGTATTCTGAGCACCTCTACAAAAACACTGATTATGATGTGAGTGAGGTGAAAGTGTTGAATGATAATGAAAGTATTTTCGTTTTGGGGATTTTCTTTCTTTTTGGGTCACCCTCCCTAGGTGGGAGACGGCTGACTTGTTGAAAAAAAATAACTTGTAATAATAATAATTTTTTTTTTTTTTTCAACAAGTCGGCCGTCTCCCACCGAGGCCGGGTGACCCAAAAAAGAAAGAAAATCCCCAAAAAGAAAATACTTTCATCATCATTCAACACTTTCACCACACTCGCACATTATCACAGTTTTTGCAGAGGTGCTCAGAATACACAGTTTAGAAGCATACACATATAAAGATACACAACATATCCCTCCAAACTGCCAATATCCCAAACCCCTCCTTTAAAGTGCAGGCATTGTACTTCCCATTTCCAGCACTCAAGTCCGACTATATGAAAACCGGTTTCCCTGAATCCCTTCACTAAATATTACCCTGCTCACTCTCCAACAGATCGTCAGGTCCCAAGTACCATTCGTCTCCATTCACTCCTATCTAACACGCTCAGGCACGCTTGCTGGAAGTCCAGGCCCCTTGCCCACAAAACCTCCTTTACCCCCTCTCTCCAACCCTTTCGAAGATGACCCCTACCCCGCCTTCCTTCCCCTATAGATTTATATGCTTTCCATGTCATTCTACTTTGATACATTCTCTCTAAATGACCAAACCACCTCAACAACCCCTCTTCTGCCCTCTGACTAATACTTTTATTAACTCCACACCTTTTCCTAATTTCCACACTCCAAATTTTCTGCATAATATTTACACCACACATTGCCCTTAAACAGGACATCTCCACTGCCTCCAACCGTCTCCTCGCTGCTGCATTTACGACTCCACATATACCTCAACGCACCACTCACATTTTTTCCCTCATCAATTCTATGATTAACCTCATCCTTCATAAATCCATCCGCTGACACGTCAACTCCCAAGTATCTGAAAACATTCACTTCTTCCATACTCCTCCTCCCCAATTTGATATCCAATTTTTCTTTATCTAAATCATTTGATACCCTCATCACCTTACTCTTTTCTATGTTCACTTTCAACTTTCTACCTTTACACACATTCCCAAACTCATCCACTAACCTTTGCAATTTTTCTCTAGAATCTCCCATAAGCACAGTATCATCAGCAAAAAGCAACTGTGTCAGTTCCCAATTTGAATTTGATTCCCCAAAATTTAATCCTACCCCTCTCTCGAACACCCTAGCATTTACTTTTTTTACAGCCCCATCTATAAATATATTAAACAACCATGGTGACATTACACATCCCTGTCTAAGACCTACTTTTACTGGGAAGTATTCTCCCTCTCTTCTACACACCCTAACCTGAGCCTCACTATCCTCATAAAAACTTTACAGCATTTAATAACTTACCACCTATTCCATATACTTGCAACATCTGCCACATTGCTCCTCTATCCACTCTATCATATGCCTTTTCTAAATCCATAAATGCAATAAAAACTTCCCTACCTTTATCTAAATACTGTTCACATATATGCTTCAATGTAAACACTTGATCTACACATCCCCTACCCACTCTGAAACCTCCTTGCTCATCCGCAATCCTACATTCTGTCTTACCTCTAATTCTTTCAATTATAACCCTACCGTACACTTTTCCTGGTATACTCAGTAAACTTATTCCTCTATAATTTTTAGTCTCTTTTTGTCCCCTTTCCCTTTATATAAAGGGACTATACATGCTCTCCGCCAATCCCTAGGTACCTTCCCCTCTTTCATACATTTATTAAACAAAAGTACCAACCACTCCAACACTATATCCCCCCTGCTTTTAACATTTCTGTCATGATCCCATCAGTTCCAGCTGCTTTACCCCCTTTCATTCTATGTAATGCCTCACGTACCTCCCCCACACTTACATTCTGCTCTTCTTCACTCCTAAAAGATGGTATACTTCCCTGACCAGTGCATGAAATTACTGCCTCTCTTTCTTCCTTAACATTTAAAAGTTCCTCAAAATATTCTCGCCATCTACCTAATACCTCCATCTCCCCATCTACTAACTCCCCTACTCTGTTTTTAACTGACAAATCCATACTTTCCCTAGGCTTTCTTAACTTGTTTAGCTCACTCCAAAATTTTTTATTATTTTCATTAAAATTTCTTGACAGTGCCTCTCCCACTCTATCATCTGCTCTCCTTTTGCACTCTCTCACCACTCTCTCTACCTTTCTTTTACTCTCCATATACTCTGCTCTTCTTAAAACACTTCTGCTTTGTAAAAACCTCTCATAAGCTACCTTTTTCTCTTTTATCACACCCTTTACTTCATCATTCCACCAATCACTCCTCTTTCCTCCTGCCCCCACCCTCCTATAACCACAAACTTCTGCCCCACATTCTATTACTGCATTTTTAAAACTATTCCAACCCTCTTCAACCCCCCACTACTCATCTTTGCACTAGCCTACCTTTCTGCCAATAGTCGCTTATATCTCACCTGAACTTCCTCCTCCCTTAGTTTATACACTTTCACCTCCCTCTTACTTGTTGTTGCCACCTTCCTCTTTTCCCATCTACCTCTTACTCTAACTGTAGCTACAACTAAATAATGATCCGATATATCAGTTGCCCCTCTATAAATATGTACATCCTGGAGCCTACCCATCAACCTTTTATCCACCAATACATAATCTAATAAACTACTTTCATTACGTGCTACATCATACCTTGTATATTTATTTATCCTCTTTTTCATAAAATATGTATTACTTATTACCAAATCTCTTTCTACACATAGCTCAATTAAAGGCTCCCTATTTACATTTACCCCTGGCACCCCAAATTTACCTACTACTACCTCCATAACATTTTTACCCACTTTAGCATTGAAATCCCCAACCACCATTACTCTCACACTTGATTCAAAACTCCCCACGCATTCACTCAACATTTCCCAAAATCTCTCTCTCTCTCCTCTACACTTCTCTCTTCTCCAGATGCATACACGCTTATTATAACCCACTTTTCACATCCAATCTTTATTTTACTCCACATAATCCTTGAATTAATACATTTATAGTCCCTCTTTTCCTGCCATAGCTTATCCTTCAACATTATTGCTACTCCTTCTTTAGCTCTAATTCTATTTGAAACCCCTGACCTAATCCCATTTATTCCTCTCCATTGAAACTCTCCCACCCCCTTCAGCTTTGTTTCACTTAAAGCCAGGACATCCAGCTTCTTCTCATTCATAACATCCACAATCATCTCTTTCTTATCATTTGCACAACATCCACGCACATTCAGACTTCCCACTTTGACAATTTTCTTCTTATTCTTTTTAGTAATCTTTACAGGAAACGGGGTTACTAGCCCATTGTTCCCGGCATTTTAGTTGACTTTTACAACACGCATGGCTTACGGAGGAAAGATTCTTATTCCACTTCCCCATGGATATAAAAGGAAAAGTAATAAGACCAAGAACTGTTAAGATAAAATCAAAGAAAACTCAGATTAGTGTGTATAAATAAATGTGTACATGTATGTGTAGTGTGACCTAAGTGTAAGTAGAAGTAGCAAGACATACCTGTAATCTTGCATATTTATGAGACAGACAAAAGACATCAGCAATCCTACCATCATGTAAAACAATCACAGGCTTTCGTTTTACACTCACTTGGCAGGACGGTAGTACCTCCCTGGGTGGTTGCTGTCTACCAACCTACTACCTATAAATAATAATAACTTGCAATAATAACAACAACTTGTAATAATAATTTGTCAGAACATCATTCCTTCTAAAAATTACATGAGAATGAAAGTGTTGGTCTTTATTTACACACTGTGCTGGCATGCAGGTACACAGTAAAATCATTAAGAGTGCCCCTCTAGTCTAATGTCACAGTAATACTAATAGTATATACGTATAGAGATACACAACATATCCCTCCAAACTGCCAATATCCCAAACCCCTCCTTTAAAGTGCAGGCATTGTACTTCCCATTTCCAGGACTCAAGTCCGACTATATGAAAATAACCGGTTTCCCTGAATCCCTTCACTAAATATTACCCTGCTCACACTCCAACAGATCGTCAGGTCCCAAGTATCATTCGTCTCCATTCACTCCTATCTAACACGCTCATGCACGCTTGCTGGAAGTCCAAGCCCCTCACCCACAAAACCTCCTTTACCCCCTCTTTCCAACCCTTTCGAGGACGACCCCTACCCCTCTTTCCTTCCCCTATAGATTTATATGCTTTCCATGTCATTCTACTTTGATCCATTCTCTCTAAATGACCAAACCACCTCAACAACCCCTCTTCTGCCCTCTGACTAATGCTTTTATTAACTCCACACCTTCTCCTAATTTCCACACTCCGAATTTTCTGCATAATATTTACACCACACATTGCCCTTAGACAGGACATCTCCACTGCCTCCAACCGTCTCCTCGCTGCTGCATTTACCACCCAAGCTTCACATCCATATAAGAGTTTTGGTACTACTATACTTTCATACATACCCTTCTTTGCCTCCATAGATAACGTTTTTTGACTCCACATATACCTCAATGCACCACTCACCTTTTTTCCCTCATCAATTCTATGATTAACCTCATCCTTCATAAATCCATCCGCCGACACGTCAACTCCCAAGTATCTGAAAACATTCACTTCTTCCATACTCCTCCTCCCCAATTTGATATCCAATTTTTCTTTATCTAAATCATTTGATACCCTCATCACCTAATACTAATAGTACATAATAATAATCACTCTTGGGCACCTTAAATGTCTTATGTTAATATAGACATTTTCATTAATCCATCTATGATATTTTCTTCAAAATTATATAAGAAACATGTTACATAGCATATAAACATGCTGTTTATATGCCGGGCGGAAGGAAAAAATACGTTTTCTCCAGTCCAACACCAAAGAAAATGTGTGTGAATCTTCATTTGACCTAGTCACTCCCCCACTCCGCTTTTGATTACAATTCTCGGCATGAATTATTCATTACTCCTCCCTTCATTTTTGATGGCATCTAAAGGTAGTTGTTAGAAACGATTAAATTCAGTGAACAAAGTACAGCAGGGCCCCGCTTTACGGCGTTTCACTTTACAGCGTTCCGCTAATACGGTCATTTCAAATTATGATCAAAACTCGCTGTACGGCTCCCCCCACCTGACTTTCTAATACGGTCACCGCGCCCCACCCTGTTTGTTTACATTCTTCGTGAGCTCAGTAAGCACTAAGTCTCTCCATTTTGTCTGGAAACTCCAAAATTTCAAATGTTTTTAAAAGTTATTTCATATTTTATATATACTCTGATAATTATACTTATGTATACCTGTACTTAAATAAACTTACATACTGTGCTGGCATGCAGGTACACATTAAAATCAGTAAGAGTGTCTTATGTCTCCAGACGTTATATTAGTAATGATAATAATAATCATCGAGTCTCATTTAAATGTCGTATATTACGTTAAATACACATTTTCGTTAATCCATCTATGATATTTTTTCAAAATTATATAATAAACACGATACATAACATAAAAAGATGATAAATACATCCCACAATAGAATAAATAAACATAAATATGAGATGTGGTAGCCAGATAACTTGTACAAGTGATGCCAAGAATAACATTTTCTCTAATCTAACATAAGAGAAAATGTTTTACTGGGGGTAACTGTAGAAAATTATTCCTTTTGTATGTAAGTAAGTAAGTTTATTCAGGTATACACAAATGCAGTTACATAGATTATCATACATAGCAACATATGTGTAGAGAACCTAGGATAACCCAAAAAAGTCAGAGTGACTTATTTCCATTGCCTTCACTCAGAGCATCATTTCTTCTCAAAATGATGTTACATGAGAATGGGAGTGTTCTTCTTTATTTATTCTACCGTATCAATGTAGAGACAACCTGTACACAATGTAACTTGTACACAAACCAGACGTGTACACTTTGTTTACAAAACTTACCTTCGCCTGGTTTGTTTACATAACTCTGCGCCTGTCCTCTCTCATGCACTCATTCTTTCTCTCTCTCATTTATTCGTTTTATCTCATTTACTTACTCCTGACCCTACATTAAGACTACAAATATTTTAAGGTAAGTAATGAGTGAACTGTATATACATTTTATCGCTCTGGGATGCTTAAATATCATAGAATATATGTGTGGGTGGGTTGGCCTGATATGGTAGCCCGGCTGACTACCATACATACCACACTTGATTTTTTACAATAAATACTACTCATCTCACCCTATATTTTAAGGTAAGTAATGAGTGAACTGTATATACATTTTATCGCTCTGGGATGCTTAAATATCATAGAATTGTATGTGTGGGTGGTGTGGCCTGGTAAGGTAGCCTGGCTGATTACCATACATACCACACTTGATTTCTTACAATAAATACTACTTGTCTCACCCTAGATTAAGACTATAAATATTTTAAGGTAAGTAATGAGTGCACTATGTGTGTATTGTACTTTTTTATTGTTTTTTGATGCCTGGTTCTATTGCTAACTTAATATATGTTAGTGTAAACTTGTTATCTAGTGTTTGTATGCATTTGTAAGTGGAAAAAAAGGGTGTTCCACTTTACGGCGGTAGCCTGGAACCTAACCAGCCGTGTAAGTGGGGCCCTACTGTATGTTGATGGTAATAATATGGCTCTGCACCACTGAGTAGATAGCCTGTAGGTGTAGCCCAGGCTACACCTACTGGCTACCTACACTGACTTCCTACAAATAAATACCACTCAACTCTCATCCAACATTGACGACACATATTTTAACCCTTAAACTGCCCAAACGTAGATCTACGTTTTTTCAGCATTTGAAAGTATGTAAAAAAAGGTAGATTTTTTTTTTTTTTTACATTTGAAAACGTGTAAAAAAACTTTGATATCTTTTTTTTTATATGTAAAAGAAACGTAGTAGGTCTACTTTTGGAGCACTACGCATGTGAACGTAGATCTGCTTGGACAGTTTAAGGGTTGAAGTAAGTAATGAGTATACTGTATATGTATTGTATCTCTGGGCTACTTTAAATATCATATACATTAAGTTTGGGATGGGCTGCCTACATCTGACTTCCTACAAATTAATACTACTCACCTCTTGCCCTACATTAATAAGACTGCAAATATTTTAAGGTAAGTAATGAATGTACTGTGTATGTATTTTACTTTTTATTGTGTTTTCTAATGCCTAGTTCTATTAATAACTTTTGCATTGTGCACTTACTTTGTTACTCTTTCTTCTGCCATGTGGTAAGGAATGATATTTAAGGTATAAGGGTTGATGTTGGGTAAGCATGAAAATTTTTTAGTGACATGTAATAAATATAAAATAACCTCTTTTCAGGTTTCCTGGCTTTAAGGAAGTACGTCTTGTCCCTGGCCGGCACGATATTGCCTTTGTTGAGTTTGAGAATGAAATGCAGTCTGCAGCAGCAAAAGATGCTTTGCAAGGTTTCAAGATTACACCAACTCATTCCATGAAAATTGCTTTTGCAAAGAAGTGAGGTGAATGTAGCTATGTTTATTTGGCATGCATTGAAATATTATCTTGCACCTGGGTGAAATTAACATTATCAAAATGGCTCCAATTTTCAGGATATTTATATACTATGACTAGAAATTTGATGGTTTGGTAATGTATTATTTGAATTACAAACTGTGTTGTACCTGAAAATGTCATTTGCTGTATGATCATATGGAATGACAAACTTATGAAAATGGAGAGTGCCAGCAGACATATTTGTTTCTATTGTAATTAAAAACTTTTATGATCAGGGATGATAATTTTACACTTCTAAGTGTATGTTTGTAATCCAGATTTCTTTGCTTATACAAACACACACAAAAATATGCTTTAAACATCATCCCTAATGTGACGTTACATCTGATATTTAGAAAATACTTATTACCGATTAACAAGTCACTAATTTTTTATAGTGTATTGATAATAAAGCAGAATACTTTGGAAAAGCATATTTTATGGTCCTATGCAAGAATTCCCCTCACGGAAGGTTCCTTGATGTTGGTGAGGGGCTCTTGGTTTAGGGAATTGGATCTGTGCTCCAGTTCCCCGAATGCCTTCCACATCCCCCCCAGGCGCTGTATAATCCTACGGGTCTAGCGCTTCCCCCTTGATTGTAATAATAATATTCAAGAATTTAGTGCTTTCTTTGAACATAAGTCATGTTCCTATTTAACCTTGGTAGAGATGTGTTTCCTCTATATGACTATGCATGAATGATCATGTTTATAACAGTGCATGGCATTTTTACTATTATATTTATTCAGAATTTATATACCTGAAGGGGGTTGTTGCATTTTCATGTTTGATATAATATTACAGTGCAGCTGTGCAGTACAAGCTCCCTCAAAAAAAATTATCTAAAGGCACATTTTCCTGACAACCCCTAACATGACTCGAGGTCATTTTTACATAGGAATCCATGCATGGGCGACCAGTGTCAAGCAGTCTATGGACAAAGCTGGATCATCTTTGTGGCGAGTGGTGTGGGAAAAAAAAAGTTTTCAATGTAGAGTTCATTAATGTAATATGTTTAGGCTTAAGGATATAATGTGCAAGATATAAGTCAGCAGTTACACTGGTCAGAGGATGGTACACAGTGTATGTATATTGAACATCGTAAACAAAGTTGTCACTTGATTTTGACACCAGTAGCTGACTAAATTTATTTTTTTAGCACTCCAGCCATCTCCCACTGAGGTATGGTGACCTGACAGAGGAAAACACGCTGTCACTTTCAATCAGTCTTGCTTGAAGGGTGTTGACATGACAGTTTAGATGACCATAGCAGTCACACCCACTCCTTCAGAGTGCAGGCACTGTACTTCCTGCCTCCAGGACTCCAGCCTGGCTAACCAGCTTACCGAATTCCTTCATGTTGCCTGGCTCACACTCCAGCACATGAAATTATGAAACCCACTTCCCCCTTCCCCTCAAGGAAAGCTCCTTTATGCTGGTGAAGAGTTCTTGCTCTTGGAAATTGGATCTGTGCTCTAGTTCCCTCAATTAAGCCTGAATGCCTTCCACATCCCCCACAGGCACTGTATAATCCCTATGGGTATAGCACTCCCCCATGATGATAATTCCACTTGCTCCTATCTAACATGCTCACAAGTTTTCAGTTTATTATGCACCCCATACCCATCCTGTGGGCGGTAGTCAAAAGATTACAGAGGTACATAATTGGTCCAGGGACTGGACTCCAAAGTTTTGATAGCTGAGCAAGTTACAAAGGTAATGAACTAGATCTCACAAGCCTGGTGGATGTCCAAACCCCTCACATACAAAACCTTTTTTGGCCCCCCTCCCTCCAACCTTTCTTCATAATAATAATATATGTAATTAAAAACTAAACCCAAACAGGAAATACAGCAACCAACCTTTCCTAGGAAGTCCCCTACCCCTGCTTTCCCTCCACCCTTGATTTATATGCCCTCCAAGTCATCCTATTTTTCTCCATCCTCTCAATGTCCCAATCACCTCAACACACACAGTGAATAATACTTTTGGTTACTCCATACCTCCTAATACTCCAAATTCTCTGCATAATGTTCCTGTTACCCTCAAATACTGCCTCCAGCATCCTCCTATACTTGGGTACATTTCCCATTTTTTTGCTTCCATGAATTGCGATCTTTGTCTCAGATGCCTCGGTGCACCACCCACCTTTTACCCATTGTCATTTCAGTGGTTCACCTCGCTTGTTATTCAAGATACAGTGGACCCCTGCCTTACGATGGCATCGCGTTAAGTTAAATCCGCCATACAATACATTTTAATGCAAAAATTTTGCCTTGCCTCACGCTAAAAAACTCGCCTTACGTGATTCGTCCTGGACGCGTCCCACGTTTGGCCTCAGGTCCAGTGTTTACAAGCCAGCCAGTGCAGTCGCATCCACGCATACATTCGGTACATTTCACCTTATCCCAGTGTTTTTTGTGCTTGTAACTGCAAAATAAGTTACCATGGGCCCCAAGAAAGCTTCTAGTGCCAACCCTGTGGTAAAAAGGGTGAGAATTAGTATGGAAATTAAGAAAGATTTTGAAGGGTTTGGGGCTAACTCTGAGAAGCCTATGCCAGTTGTGGAATCCATTGTGCCTGCTTCAAAGATTAAGGAAATGTGTGCAAAGTGGGTTGAAGTACAAACCTTTATGGATGAAAATCATCCTAACACAGCTATTGCAAGCTGTGCTGGTGACTTACAATGACAATGTTGTGGCCCATTTTAGGCAAATCTTAAAGGAACGGGAGGTACAGACCTCTATGGACAGATTTGTTGTGCGACAGAGGTCCAGAAGGGAAGTAACCCCAGAAAAGGACTTGCTACCTCAAGTCCTAATGGAAGGGGATTCCCCTTCGGGGTGTCTTGCACGGATTAATTTGATTTCCATTATTTCTTATGGGGAAAATTAATTCGCCTTACGATAATTTTGGCTTATGTTGAGCTCTCAGGAACAAATTAATATCGTAAGGCGGGGATCCACTGTATTTAAGAAGTGATCTCTATTTTAATAGGATTAGTATTATTAACATAAGGTAACAAGTTTAAAATCTTAGTTTTTTATAATACGTATAAGTTTTTTATAATATAGAGTATAATGTATTAAGTGTTACATATATATCTTGGGAGTGGACGTGTCAGCGGATGGGTCTATGAAAGATGAGGTGAATCATAGAATTGATGAGGGAAAAAGAGTGAGTGGTGCACTTAGGAGTCTGTGGAGACAAAGAACTTTGTCCTTGGAGGCAAAGAGGGGAATGTATGAGAGTATAGTTTTACCAACGCTCTTATATGGGTGTGAAGCGTGGGTGATGAATGTTGCAGCGAGGAGAAGGCTGGAGGCAGTGGAGATGTCATGTCTGAGGGCAATGTGTGGTGTGAATATAATGCAGAGAATTCGTAGTTTGGAAGTTAGGAGGAGGTGCGGGATTACCAAAACTGTTGTCCAGAGGGCTGAGGAAGGGTTGTTGAGGTGGTTCGGACATGTAGAGAGAATGGAGCGAAACAGAATGACTTCAAGAGTGTATCAGTCTGTAGTGGAAGGAAGGCGGGGTAGGGGTCGGCCTAGGAAGGGTTGGAGGGAGGGGGTAAAGGAGGTTTTGTGTGCGAGGGGCTTGGACTTCCAGCAGGCATGCGTGAGCGTGTTTGATAGGAGTGAATGGAGACAAATGGTTTTTAATACTTGACGTGCTGTTGGAGTGTGAGCAAAGTAACATTTATGAAGGGATTCAGGGAAACCGGCAGGCCGGACTTGAGTCCTGGAGATGGGAAGTACAGTGCCTGCACTTTGAAGGAGGGGTGTTAATGTTGCAGTTTAAAAACTGTAGTGTAAAGCACCCTTCTGGCAAGACAGTGATGGAGTGAATGATGGTGAAAGTTTTTCTTTTTCGGGCCACCCTGCCTTGGTGGGAATCGGCCAGTGTGATAATAAAAAAAAAAATATATATATATATCTGCTTTCTGAGTGGACGTTGTGTTGGAGTGAGAGGACCCTAAGACTTCTAAGGGAATAAATACCCCTTAGGGAAGGTTTCTTAATGCCAGTAAGAGGCTCTTTATCCAATGAATTTGGCCTGACCTCCCCTTCCTAGGATCGAGCTCCAATGCCTCCCATTCCCTAAGCAATGTGAGAGACTAACGAGTTTAGCAATTCCTCAAAATGTAATAGTAATTGTACTATGCTGACTATTCAGATTTTAATTTCAATTTAAATTACTTCAGTAAACCTGGGCGACTTTAACCCTTTTAGGGTCAGGACCCCTACTCAAACTTGCTCTCAGTGTTGGAAAATATAAAAAAAAAAATTATTTTTTATTATGAAATAGTAGAGAATCTTTTTCTGGAGGTAATAAAACAAAAAGTACAAAATTTGATGGAAAACTGATGAAATTACACTTTCATAAAACTTTGCTGTGTCAGCAATATTTACGCATCGTGATTTTGCAGAATTTTAGGCCAGTTATGTTGTTCCAGTCAACCAGATTCTTGGCTATTTCACTAGTATGCCTAACATTCTATTGATTGAGTACAAAAAACTGCCCATTCAACTATTTCAATTACCCAATAAAGTGATCAGAAAATGGTAATTTGGCCAATTTCACACAATATTCAAGAAATACCTGTTTCAAAAAAGGACCCTGAATAAACAATGTGGACATTCCTGTCACTAAAATAACATTTTCTCAGTTCATCAGTTACATCCCCAGGCCTCTCCAATATTACACACCCCTCAAGGGAGGTTCCTTGACGTTGGTGAGGGGCTCTTGCTCTAGGGAATTGGATCTGTGCTCCAGTTCCCTGAATTGAGTCTGAATGCCTTCCACCCCCTCCCTCCACATGCACTGTATAATCCTACAGGTTTAGCGCTCCCCCATGATTATAATTATTCAATATTACACATTAATTCCATTTAGAATTTTTATTCACACAAAAAATAGAATATTTACTGTTATGCAGACTACTGCATTATTGTGTATAAATAATGTTAGTGCATTTGTAAATGCAGATGGTTACATGTTGGACGAGTGACGTCATTTGTGTACTCTGGAATATCGGCGAAAATTGAACATTTCCACTACTTTGAGCTCACTTTGAAGCTACTTTCAGTCATGAACCAGTCAAAATCATTTCCATTTCTGTAAAATATCTTCCATTCTATCAAATGAATCCAAGAATCCTAGAATACACCCATAAAAAAAACATACGATAATACACTGCAAAGTCAATGTTTTAAACTTAAAACACAGTTGCAGATTTTTTTATACCCATTATGCACTGTTTGCTGCAGGATTTTTTTATATGGTGTACTCTTATCGTATATCTTCTCTCATATCTAGGCCCAAATTTACTGCTCACAGTTTATCTGAGTGAGCTGAGCTCATGGCACAGAACTACAAGACTGACCCAGGCTTCCTAGCCATAGTACAGTGGTAACTCGAGTTTTGAACAGCTCCCAACTCAAACAATTATGTAAGTGTATTTTTGCAAGTTTTTTGTAATTGTATTTTTGGGGGTCTGAAAAGGACTAATCTAATTTACATCATTCCTTATGGGAACAAATTCGTTCGGTATTGGCACTCAAACAGCCTTCTGGAACAAATTAAGTTCATAACTCGAGGTACCATTGTACTACGGGACAAACCTTAAAGGGTTATTAATGAAGATCTCAGAAAAAGTGAAGTTATGATAAAGAAAAATATTTCAGCATCTCATGGGTGAAAATTTATTATTGTTCATCTTGGAAATAAATCAATACATGTACACGTAAAATGTACGACTATGAATATGAACTCTTCATGAGGGGTACTTTGATACCAAAGGGCTCCTGCTCCAAGAAATTGGAGCTACCCTCCCCCTCCTCAGATTAAACCTGATTCTCCCATTCCCAAGGCATTGCTTGACCCCTCACATTCCCATGAATATAATAATACAAAGAATGTTATCCATGGAAGCAGAGGAGAATGTATGAGTATAGTGGTACCAACGCTCTTATATGGGTGTGAAGCATGGATGGTGAATGTTGTAACAATGAGAAGGCTGGAAGCAGTGGAGATGTGGTGTGATTATGCAGAGAATCCATAGCTTGGAGATTAGAAGGAAATGCAGGGTTTCTAAAAGTATTATCTAGAGGGTTGAGGAGGGGTTGTTGAGGTGGTTCAGACATTCAGAGAAGATGGATCAAAATATAATGACTTGGAGGACATATAAAGCTGTAGCCGAGGGAAGGGGTAAAGGAGGTTTTGTGTGCAAGGAGCTTTGAGTTTCAGCAGGCATGCATGAGCGTGTTAGGAGAGAAAGAGAGAGTGGAAGCAAGTAGTTTTTATTACTTGACGTCCTGTTGAAGTGTGAGCAAAGTAACATTTGTAGTGGGAAACCAGTTAACCAAACTTGAGTTCTGGAGGTGGGAGGTACAGTGCCTGTGCTCTGAAAGAGGGGTTTGATGTTGTGATTTTTGTTAACTATATAGTGTCAGCATGCCTCTGGCAAGACAGTGATGGAGTGAGTGACGAAATTTTTTCTTTTTTGGGGTCACCCTGCCTCGGGAGGAAACGGCCAATGTATTAATAAAAAAAAATACAAACAAGAAAAGTTGAAAGATGAAAACAACTTTGGTGTTTATTAAGTTTAAACACATCTTTGGAGGAACTTGAAAGAATCACATGTCCAGTGACTGACTTTTGACTTTTAAAGTTAATTGTTCTTTAATTACATCTCGCATTGTACAAGACAATTTACTTTTTTCACGGGGTTCCTTTGATTCTGGTAAAGGGTTTTTGATCTAAGGAATTGAACCTATTCTTTGAATCAAGTCTGAATACCTTATATTTTGCAGGTGCTGTATGACCCATACAGGTTTAGCACTCTCCTTGACTAATAATAATCCATTCATTGGAGTGCTAAATCAGTAGGGGTCACATAATGCCTTGGAAATGGGAGGAAGACTTAATTCATGAGAGGATGGATTTAATTCCATGAAGGTAACACTCTTGAGGGGACTAGGCCTGGTAAACTATTTTATTATGAAAATAGTTTGATTAACACTGTAAAAGGTAAGAGATAAGAGCACTAGTAGGACTACTAGCCCATGTTACTCACTCCTTACTTAATCTAAAGAACTGACTTTAATAACGTAGTTGATTGCTACAAGCTGCCAACTGCTAACTCTGCCAAGCCTGTGCCTAAAACTAGGCACCATAATATAGAGTACACTATATCTGCTAAAGTGTTTATTCTACAGAACAATACCCCTCAAGGAAGGTTCCTTGATGTTGGTGAGGGGCTCTTGATTTAGGGAATTGGATCTGTGCTCCAGTTCCCCGAATTAAGCCTGAATGCCTTCCACATCCCCCCCAGGCGCTGTATAATCCTCCGGGTTTAGTGCTTCCCCTTGATTATAATAATAATAATACAGAACAAATAACATTTTGCACAAGGTACTAAATATTTCTAGATAAAATGCAGATGATAATATAGGTAGATAAAATCCACTGCATAAAATTTATGATACATAAACCAAGTAAATTATGATGTATAATAAACATACAGTAGTACATTAAATTTTGTTAAAATCCAATTAATGAGCTTAAATGTCTTTAGCTTATACATAAATCTGTAATGCTGTTTTATTAATTCACTTAAGATTACATAAATAAAACCTTTAAGGAATGTGCCTTGATTCTAGTAAAGGGCTCTTGAGCCAAGGAATTAAAGCCACCTTCCTCTTCCTTGGGTCAAACCTGATTGCCTCCTGTTTTATAGGTGCTGTATGATTCTTAAGAGTTTAGCACTTTCCCATAAAAATAATATAAATGAAACAATAATGAACACTAAGTACCATAGTGTAAAGCATCTTGTAGACTACTGCATGACTAGAATACTTGTATTAAATAATTATTAAAGAACAAAGCACCTATGCAATTAAGTGTTATGCTCAGGGTAGCTTATTTGGGAGAATTAAATCTCCAGGTTTTCAAAATCCTACTGAGCCTGGAAAAAGTTAACAAGATGCTGAATACTGAGACTTCCATAGTTGTCCAGTATTTCCAGCAGCTGTGGTACACGACTCTTCACATTAACACCTTTGAACTTGTACTTGTCAATGAAAAGGTCAGTGATCATACCTGGAAAAAACACAAATCTGATTAAATTTGGCATTAATAAAGATATGATGTAGGGCGAAATGACAGTAGTTTGTTGGATTATGTATTGGTAGATAAAAGACTGTTGAGTAGACTTCAGGATGTACATGTTTATAGAGGGGCCACAGATATATCAGATCACTTTCTAGTTGTAGCTACACTGAGAGTAAAAGGTAGATGGGATACAAGGAGAATAGAAGCATCAGGGAAGAGAGAGGTGAAGGTTTATAAACTAAAAGAGGAGGCAGTTAGGGTAAGATATAAACAGCTATTGGAGGATAGATGGGCTAATGAGAGCATAGGCAATGGGGTCGAAGAGGTATGGGGTAGGTTTAAAAATGTAGTGTTAGAGTGTTCAGCAGAAGTTTGTGGTTACAGGAAAGTGGGTGCAGGAGGGAAGAGGAGCGATTGGTGGAATGATGATGTAAAGAGAGTAGTAAGGGAGAAAAAGTTAGCATATGAGAAGTTTTTACAAAGTAGAAGTGATGCAAGGAGGGAAGAGTATATGGAGAAAAAGAGAGAAGTTAAGAGAGTGGTGAAGCAATGTAAAAAGAGAGCAAATGAGAGAGTGGGTGAGATGTTATCAACAAATTTTGTTGAAAATAAGAAAAAGTTTTGGAGTGAGATTAACAAGTTAAGAAAGCCTAGAGAACAAATGGATTTGTCAGTTAAAAATAGGAGAGGAGAGTTATTAAATGGAGAGTTAGAGGTATTGGGAAGATGGAAGGAATATTTTGAGGAATTGTTAAATGTTGATGAAGATAGGGAAGCTGTGATTTCGTGTATAGGGCAAGGAGGAATAACATCTTGTAGGAGTGAGGAAGAGCCAGTTGTGAGTGTGGGGGAAGTTCGTGAGGCAGTAGGTAAAATGAAAGGGGGTAAGGCAGCCGGGATTGATGGGATAAAGATAGAAATGTTAAAAGCAGGTGGGGATATAGTTTTGGAGTGGTTGGTGCAATTATTTAATAAATGTATGGAAGAGGGTAAGGTACCTAGGGATTGGCAGAGAGCATGCATAGTTCCTTTGTATAAAGGCAAAGGGGATAAAAGAGAGTGCAAAAATTATAGGGGGATAAGTCTGTTGAGTGTACCTGGTAAAGTGTATGGTAGAGTTATAATTGAAAGAATTAAGAGTAAGACGGAGAATAGGATAGCAGATGAACAAGGAGGCTTTAGGAAAGGTAGGGGGTGTGTGGACCAGGTGTTTACAGTGAAACATATAAGTGAACAGTATTTAGATAAGGCTAAAGAGGTCTTTGTGGCATTTATGGATTTGGAAAAGGCGTATGACAGGGTGGATAGGGGGGCAATGTGGCAGATGTTGCAAGTGTATGGTGTAGGAGGTAGGTTACTGAAAGCAGTGAAGAGTTTTTACGAGGATAGTGAGGCTCAAGTTAGAGTATGTAGGAAAGAGGGAAATTTTTTCCCAGTAAAAGTAGGCCTTAGACAAGGATGTGTGATGTCACCGTGGTTGTTTAATATATTTATAGATGGGGTCTGAAACTGTCACCCATGTCGAAAAATTTTTGGAAAAAAAAAATTTTTCTTATGAAATAATAATCTTTTCCCGATGGTAATGACACCAAAAGTAAAAAATTTGATCGAAAACTTACAGAATTGTGCTCCCATGAAGTTAGCGATCTCGGCGATATATACGCATCGGCAATTTCGCCGACTTTGAGCCCTATTTTTGGCCAATTCCATTGTTTCAGTCAACCAAACTCATAGCTATTTCTTTAGAACTCCATTTTTTCTATCAATTGAGTACAAGAAACTGCCCATTTACCAATTTCTACTACCCAATAAAGCAGTCAGAAATTGGCAATTTGGCCAATTTCAAGCAAATTAAAAAAGATGCTAATTTCAAAATAGGGCACAGAATAAACAACGCAGACATTCTTGGTACTAAAATAACATATCCTCTGTTCATTAGTCATGTCTCTAGGCTCCTTTTGCTTTCTATTTTGATTTTTTATTCACACAAAAAAAAACAGAAGATTTACTGTTGTGCAGACTAATGCATTGTTATAAAAATGATATAAATAATATCAGTGCACTAGTGAAAGAATATTAGACTCCCCAGTTGACGTGTATTGGACGTGTGGTGTGATCTGCTTACTCTTAACATTGGTAAAAAATCGAACATTTCCGCTATTTGAGCTCAATTTCAAGGTCGTTTTCATCATGAAACTAATCAAAATCATCTCTATTTCTGTAATATGTTTTCCATTCTATCAAATGAGATCAAGAAAACGAGAATACAGCCATAAATACTATACGAAAATATACCTCAAATTCGGCGTTTTAATCCAAAAACACGGTCGGAGCTTCTTTTTTTTTCTGATTATGCACTGCGTGCTGCAGGATTTTTTTATACAGTGCACACTGACCATGCAGACCCATTCTCTCACATGTGGGCCTACCAGCTTTCTCCTGCTTGATTTGAAGCCACCAGAATTTTTTTTTTTTTTTTCAACAAGTCGGCCGTCTCCCACCGAGGCAGGGTGACCCAAAAAAGAAAGAAAATCCCCAAAAAGAAAATGCTTTCATCATCATTCAACACTTTCATCACACTCACACATAATCACTGCTTTTGCAGAGGTGCTCAGAATACAACAGTTTAGAAGCATACACGTATAAAGATACACAACATATCCCTCCAAACTGCCAATATCCCAAACCCATCCTTTAAAGTGCAGGCATTGTACTTCCCATTTCCAGGACTCAAGTCCGACTATATGAAAATAACCGGTTTCCCTGAATCCCTTCACTAAATATTACCCTGCTCACACTCCAACAGATCGTCAGGTCCCAAGTACCATTCGTCTCCATTCACTCTTATCTAACACGCTCACGTATGCTTGCTGGAAGTCCAAGCCCCTTGCCCACAAAACCTCCTTTACCCCCTCTCTCCAACCCTTTCGAGGACGACCCCTACCTCGCCTTCCTTCCCCTATAGATTTATATGCTTTCCATGTCATTCTACTTTGATCCATTCTCTCTAAATGACCAAACCACCTCAACAACCCCTCTTCTGCCCTCTGACTAATACTTTTAACTCCACACCTTCTCCTAATTTCCACACTCCGAATTTTCTGCATAATATTTACACCACACATTGCCCTTAGACAGGACATCTCCACTGCCTCCAACCGTCTCCTCGCTGCTGCATTTACCACCCAAGCTTCACACCCATATAAGAGTGTTGGTACTACTATACTTTCATACATTCCCTTCTTTGCCTCCATAGATAACGTTTTTTGACTCCACATATACCTCAATGCACCACTCACCTTTTTTCCCTCATCAATTCTATGATTAACCTCATCCTTCATAAATCCATCCGCCGACACGTCAATTCCCAAGTATCTGAAAACATTTATTTCTTCCATACTCCTCCTCCCCAATTTGATATTCAATTTTTCTTTATCTAAATCATTTGATACCCTCATCACCTTACTCTTTTCTATGTTCACTTTCAACTTTCTACCTTTACACACATTCCCAAACTCATCCACTAACCTTAGCAATTTTTCTTTAGAATCTCCCATAAGCACAGTATCATCAGCAAAAAGTAACCGTGTTAATTCCCATTTTGAATTTGATTCCCCATAATTTAATCCCATCCCTCTCCCGAACACCCTAGCATTTACTTCTTTTACAACCCCATCTATAAATATATTAAACAACCATGGTGACATTACACATCCCTGTCTAAGACCTACTTTTACCGGGAAGTAGTCTCCCTCTCTTCTACACACCCTAACCTGAGCCTCACTATCCTCATAAAAACTCTTTACAGCATTTAGTAACTTACCACCTATTTCATATACTTGCAACATCTGCCACATTGCTCCCCTATCCACTCTATCATATGCCTTTTCTAAATCCATAAATGCAATAAAAACTTCCCTACCTTTATCTAAATACTGTTCACATATATGCTTCAATGTAAACACATGATCTACACATCCTCCTTGCTCATCCGCAATCCTACATTCTGTCTTACCTCTAATTCTTTCAATTATAACCCTACATTACACTTTTCCTGGTATACTCAATAAACTTATTCCTCTATAATTTTTACAATCTCTTTTGTCCCCTTTCCCTTTATATAAAGGAACTATACATGCTCTCCGCCAATCCCTAGGCACCTCCCCCTCTTTCATACATTTATTAAACAAAAGTACCAACCACTCCAACACTATATCCCCCCCTGCTTTTAACATTTCTGTCATGATCCCTTCAGTTCCGGCTGCTTTACCCCCTTTCATTCTACGTAATGCCTCGCGTACCTCCACCACACTTACATTCTGCTCTTCTTCACTCCTAAAAGATGGTATACCTCCCTGACCAGTGCATGAAATTACCGCCTCCCTTTCTTCCTCAACATTTAAAAGTTCCTCAAAATATTCTCGCCATCTACCTAATACCTCCCTCTCCCCATCTACTAACTCCCCTACTCTCTTTTTAACTGACAAATCCATACTTTCCCTAGGCTTTCTTAACTTGTTTAACTCACTCCAAAAATTTTTCTTATTTTCATTAAAATTTCTTGACAGTGCCTCTCCCACTCTATCATCTGCTCTCCTTTTGCACTCTCTTCACCTTTCTTTTACTCTCCATATACTCTGCTTTTCTTATAACACTTCTGCTCTGTAAAAACCTCTCATAAGCTAACTTTTTCTCTTTTATCACACCCTTTACTTCATCATTCCATCAATCACTCCTCTTTCCACCTGCCCCCACCCTCCTATAACCACAAACTTCTGCCCCACATTCTAATACTGCATTTTTAAAACTATTCCAACCCTCTTCAACCCCCCTACTACTCATCTTTGCACTAGCCCACCTTTCTACCAACAGTCGCTTATATCTTCCCCGAACTTCCTCCTCCCTTAGTTTATACACTACATTGAGTATATATACGTCCAAAACACTGGCTCCTAAGACGTATATATACAACCGAAACAGTCAAAGGGTAAATAAGTCAGCCATCTCCCACCGAGGCAGGGTGACCCAAAAAGAAAATATTTTCATCATCATTCAACATGTTCACCTCACTCACACATAATCACTGTCTTTGCAGAGGTGCTCAGATGCAACAGTTTAGAAGCATATATAACACCCCTCCAAACTGTCAATATCCCAAACCCCTCCTTTAAAGTGCAGGCATTGTACTTCTCATTTCCAGTACTCAAGTACAGCTATATAAAAATAACCAGTTTCCCTGAATCCCTTCTCTAAGTATTACCCTGCTCACACTCCAACAGCTTGTCAGGTTCCAAAAACCATTTGTCTCCATTCACTCCTATCTAACACGCTCACACATGCTTGCTGGAAGTCCAAGCCCCTCGCCCACAAAACCTCCTTTACCCCCTCCCTCCAACCTTTTTAAGGACGACCCCTATCCCGCCTTCCTTACTCTACAGATTTATACGCTCTCCAAGTCATTCTACTTTGATCCATTCTCTCTAAATGACCAAACTGCCTCAACAAGCCCTCTTCAGCCCTCTGACTAATACTTTTACTAACTCCACACCTCCTAATTTCCACACTTTGAATTCTCTGCATAATATTTACACCACACAATGCCCTAAGACAGGACATCTACACTGCCTCAAGCTGCCTCCTTGCTGCAGCATTTGCAACCCAAGCTTCACACCCATATAAGAGAGTTGGTACCACTATACTTTCTTACATTCCCTTCTTTGCCTCCATGGATAATATTTTTTTATCTCAATGCACCACTTACCTTTTCTTTCTTCATCAATTCTAAGGTTAACCTCATCCTTCATAAACCCATATGCTGACAAGTCAACTCCCAAATATCTGAAAATATTCACTTCTTCCATACTCCTCTCCAATGTGATATCCAATTTTCTTTATCTAAATCATTTGATACCCCCATCAACTTACTCTATTATAATATATTAAGCAACCATGGTGACATTACATATCCCTGTCTAAGACCTATTTTTACAGGGAAGTAATCTCCCTTTCTCCTACACACCCTAACCTGAGCCTCATTATCCTATTAAAAACTCTTTACAGCATTTAGTAACTTACTACCTATTCCATATCCTACTTGCAATATCTGCCACATTGCTCCTCTATCCACTCTATCATATGCCTTTTCTAAATCCATAATTGCAATGAAAACTTCCCTACCTTTATCTAAATACTATTCACATACATGCTTCAATGTAAACACCTGATCTACACGTCCCCTACCCACTCTAAAGCCTCCTTGCTCATCTGCAATTCTACTCCCTGTCTTACCTCTAATTCTTTCAATAATAACCCTACCACACACTTTTCCTGGTATACTCTGTAAACTTATTCCCCTATAATTTTTACAATCTCTTTTGTCCCCCTTTCCTTTATATAAAGGAACTATACATGCTCTCTTCCAATCTCTAGGCACCTTCCCCTCTTTCATACAACACTATATTCTCCCGTGTTTTTAACATTTCTCTCATGACCCCATCAGTTCCAGCTGCTTTACCCCTTTCATTCTACGTAATGCCTCACACACCTCCCCCACACTCACATCCTGCTCTTCTTCACTCCTAAAAGATGTTATACCTCCCTGGCCAGTGCATTAAATTACTGCCTCCCTTTACATTTAAAAGTTCCTCAAAATATTGCTGCCATATACCCAATACCTCCAGCTCCCCATCAACTAACTCCTCTGCTCTGTTTTTAACTGACAAATCCATTCTTTCCCTAGGCTTTCTCAACTTGTTTATCTCACTCCAAAATTTTTTCTTATTTTCTGCAAAATTTCTTGACAGTGCCTCTCCCACTCTACCATCTGCTCTCCTTTTGCACTCTTTCACCACTCTCTTCACCTTTCTTTTCCTCTCCATATACTCTGCTCCTCTTAAAACACTTCTGCTTTCTAAAAACCTTTCATAAACTACCTTTTTCTCTTTTATCACACCCTTTACTTCATCATTCCACCAATCACTCCTCTTTCCTCCTGCCCCCACCCTCTTATAACCACAAACTTCTGCCCCACATTCTAATACTGCATTTTTTAAAACTATAACAACCCTCTTCAACCCCCCTACTACTCATTCTTGTATTAGCCCACCTTTCTGCCAATAGTTGCTTATATCTCACTGTAACTTCCTCCTCCTATAATTTATACATACACTTTCACCTCTCTTTTACTTGCTGTTGCCATTTTCCTTTTGTCCCATCTATCTCTTACTCTAACTAGCTACAACTAATCAATGACCCGATATATCCGTTGCCCCTCTATAAACATGTACATCCTGAAGCCTACCCATCAACCTTCTATTCACGAATTCATAATCTAACAGACTACTTTCATTACATGCTATATCATACCTTATATATTTATTTATCCTCTTTTTCATAAAATATGTATTACTTATTACCAAACCTCTTTCTACACGTAGCTCAATTAAAGGCTCTCCATTTTCATTTACCCCTGGCACCCCAAATTTACCTACTACTCCCTCCACAACATTTTTACCCACTTTAGCATTGAGATCCCAAACCACTTGTACTCTCACACTTGGTTCAAAACTTCCCATGCACTCAATCAACATTTCCCAAAATCTCTCTCTCTCCTCTACACTTCTCTCTTCTCCAGGTACATAAACACTTACTATAACTCACTTTTCACATCCAACCCTTATTTTACACCACATAATCCTTGAATTTATACATTTATATTCCCTCTTTTCTGCCATAACTTATCTTTCAACATTACTGCTACTCCTTTAGCTCTAACGCTATTTGAAACCCCTGACCTAATCCCATTTATTTCTCCCCACTGAAACTCTCCTACCCCTTTCAGCTTTGTTTCACTTAAAGCCAGGACATCCAGCTTCTTCTCATTCATAACATCCACAATCATCTCTTTCTTATCATTCACACAACACTTTGACAGTTTTCTTCTTTTTCTTTTTAGTATGCTATACGAGAGAAGGGGTTACTAGCCCATTGTTCCCGGCATTTTAGTTGACTTTTACAACACGCATGGCTTAATGAGGAAAGATTCTTATTCCATTTCCCCATGGATATGAAATGAAAAGAACTAAGAGCAAGAACTATTAAGATAAAATCAAAGAAAACTCAGATGAGTGTGTATACATAAACATGTACATGTATGTGTAGTGTGACCTAAGTTTAAGTAGAAGTAGCAAGACGTACCTGAAATCTTGCATGTTTCTTTCTTCTTTCTTTCAACACACTGGCCGTATCCCACCGAGGCAGGGTGGCCCAAAAGGAAAAAATTAAGCTTCTCCTTTTACATTTAGTAATATATACAGGAGAAGGGGTTTCTAGCCCCTTGCTCCTGGCATTTTAGTCGCCTCTTACAACATGCATGGCTTACATAGGAAGAATTCTGTTCCACTTCCCCATGGAGGTAAGAGGAAATAAACAAGAACTAGTAAGAAAATAGAAGAAGACCCAGAGGGGTGTGTATATATATGCTTGTACATGTATGTGTAGTGTGACCTAAGTGTAAGTAGAAGTAGCAAGACATACCTGAAACCTTGCATGTTTATGAGACAGAAAAAGACACCGGCAATCCTACCATCATGTAAAACAAATACAGGCTTCCTTTTTACACTCACTTGGTAGTACAGTAGTACCTCCCCGAATGGTTGCTGTCTTCCAACCTACCTATTTACAGCCAGGGCATCCAGCTTCTTCTCATTCATAACATCCACAATCATCTCTTTCTTATCATTCACACAACACTTCAAACATGACAGTTTTCTTCTTTTTCTTTTTAGTAAGCTATACGAGAAAAGGGGTTACTAGCCCATTGTTCCTGGCGTTTTAGTTGACTTTTACAACACGCATGGCTTACGGAGGAAAGATTCTTATTCCATTTCCCCATGGATATGAAATGAAAAGAACTAAGAACAAGAACTATTAAGATAAAATCAAAGAAAACTCAGATGAGTGTGTATACATAAACGTGTACATGTATGTGTAGTGTGACCTAAGTGTAAGTAGAAGTAGCAAGACATACCTGAAACCTTGCATGTTTCTTTCTTCTTTCTTTCAACACACCGGCCGTATCCCACCGCCTGGCATTTTAGTCGCCTCTTACAACATGCATGGCTTACATAGGAAGAATTCTGTTCCACTTCCCCATGGAGGTAAGAGGAAATAAACAAGAACTAGTAAGAAAATAGAAGAAAACCCAGAGGGGTGTGTATATATATGCTTGTACATGTATGTGTAGTGTGACCTAAGTGTAAGTAGAAGTAGCAAGACATACCTGAAACCTTGCATGTTTATGAGACAGAAAAAGACACCGGCAATCCTACCATCATGTAAAACAAATACAGGCTTCCTTTTTACACTCACTTGGTAGTACAGTAGTACCTCCCCGAATGGTTGCTGTCTTCCAACCTACTACCTATTTACAGCATGGATATTTAAAATATAAAGTTTTACCATGCGAGTACTACAACTGTGACTAATAAAACTATTTACCAACACATTCTGAAAAAAAAAATTAGTAAGGGACTGATTCCATCAGTGTAATCCTGGGAGGCTTCCCCAGACAAAAATGTATAAAAAAAATCCCCCCCCCTTTTCCTATTAAAAGGCCATTTTTTTAAACTATATAGATGATTCTCCCTTATGACAGATACATTTCACAAAAACCTGGTTTATTTTTATACAAAACCTTCTCATAATCGTATTTACGTACACTGTATGCTTATGCATACCTCCATTAGTCAAGCAATATTACCTATTTTAAAACTGCATGTCAAGAACTGTGCCGACTCAGCCACAGAGCATACAAAAAGAATTCTTTGGCTAGCATCTGCTGTTGTTCAGCTGGAGCTAAACAAACAGAATTTTTCTGTCTGCACAGCTCTCAACCTGCAGTTGCAAGAACAGTAGTTCTGTCCCGAGTATTCCTTCACACAATTCCTTTACTTATATTTATTTTGAATTTATCTCTGGAACTTTTAATGTCGCTATGTATACACAGCACTCAGTGTGTAACTTAGACAATAAATTTTTCATTTTATCTGAAATTTTACTCAAGACAAAAATATACAAAACATTACCATACAAGCGTTCCAAATGACAAGGTTGTTTACGGTACTGTGCTTGAAGATCATCAGCATTGTCTATAATATGTTGATACTCAACTGACAAGAAACTTGTGTCAGATTCATGTGAACCTAATTCACGGAGAGCCTCAATAAGCGAGACCTGCAAGATAAAGAATTAATTTAAAAGCCCCTCTTAAAACAAAACCAAAAATATGTACACATGTAATGTATATACATTTTTTTTAACACCGCCTGTCTCCCACCAAGGCAGGGTGACCCAAAAAAGAAACACTTTCACCATCATTCATACTATCACTGTCTTGCCAAAGGCATACAGATACAACAATTCAGATGCCCCTCCTTTAGAATACAGGCACTGCACATCCTATCTCCAGGATTCCAAGTCACCCTATTTTGCTCCATCCTCTCTAAATGACCACACCACCTCAACCTCTCCTCACCCTTCTGGATAACACTTTTAGTAACCCCGCACCTCCTCCTCCTCATCTTCAAACTACGAATTCTCTGCATAATATTTACACCACACACTGCCCTCAGACATGACATCTCCACTGCCTCCAGTCTCCTTCTCACTGCAACATTTACAACCCAAGTTTCACACACATATAAGTGTTGGTGCCACTATATTCTCATACGTTCCCCTCTTTGCCTCCATGGATAACGTTCTTTGTCTCCACAGATGCCACAATGCACCACCCACCTTCCTCCCCCCTCCCTCATCAATTTTAAGCTCACCTCGTGTTTCATAGCCCCATCTACTGACAAGTCGACTCCCAATTAAAAAGAAGAAAAATTACTCTTGAAAGCAAATATAGTAAATTACCTGTTTAGCTAACAATAGCTGAGCCTCTAAACGTGGATGAAGAAGCTGAAGGGCATGAACAACACTTTCCTCATTAACTTCACAGGATATGTCAAGCCGTACCTTCAACAACAAAATTAACTGAAAGTTAAAATTTCCCTTTTTTTTAGAATTAGTAGAGCATTCACTTCCATTTAATTGGACTTAAGTGAAGTAAGATGATTAAAATAATAATAAACTATTTAGATTAAAAAGGCACAATACCATAACTGGAACAATACACAAATAGCCTGCACATAGGAGACAAACTTATTTAGTCTCCACTGTAATAATACTCCCTCTACTGTAATACGAACCATAAATGAACAGAACCAATTGTAAACAGTTTGAATATAATGAGTTACTGGCATACTTGCCACCCAGTGGAAGAAATAACTGGGATTCTCTGCAATGAACTTATTTCATTTTCCCTGTACAATGTTGTGTTCACTTATGCATAAATGATAAATAATGCCTAGATGAAGATGGTGGTAGTGTTAGTAGTATTAACAGTGGCAGTGACAACCAGCCAAATAGTGCTACCCTCCTCTTCCTGTGGTCAAACCTCATTGCCTCCCATTCTCCAGGCACTGTAATGATCTGAAGAGGTTTAATGCAGACTGTACCTTCTTTCGTGTTGCTTCTTTTGTGAGGACATCCTTGAGAATAGAGATAGTGGAAATGTTGTCTGATTTGAACACTGCTTCACCAGATTCATATACACACTGTAACTGTGGAAAAAAAAATATAATAATAAAAACCATTTCTGAAACTTTCAGTATAATTATTCATCAAAACATTTCAAAAATATTATACAAATAAACATTTAAGTAAAATAATGATATAAAGAGCAACAAAAATAAATTTATCTAAGATATAATATAAACAGTCCTAGGTACGAGGCTGGTAGACAGCAACTACCCAGGGAGGTACAACCATCCTGCTGAGTGAGTGTAAAACTGAACCCTGTAATTGTCTTACATAATGGTCTGATTGCTGGTGTCTTTCTTCTGTCTCGTAAACATGCAAGGTTTCAGGTATGTTTTCCTACTTCTACTTACAATTAGGTCACACTACACTTGCATGTACAAGCATATATATATGTGCCCCTCTGGGTTTTCTTCTATTTTCTTACTAGTTCTTGTTTTTGTTTATTTCCTCTTATCTCCCTGGGGAAGTGGAACAGACTAAAATGCCGGGAGCAAGGGGCTAGTAACCCCTTCTCCTGTATACATTACTAAAGTTAAAAAAAAGAGACTTTTCTTTTTTTGGGGGGGAGGCCACCCTGCCTAGGTGGGATTCGGACAGTTTGTTGAAAAAAGAAAGATAATATAAACAGTTACAAATAAACATTTAGATAAGATAATGTGATATAATCAGAAAATTTTCTCATTTCTCCATCTTAATAATACAGTATCACATGCAGTACCTGAGTATCAAGGAATGTTGAAACAAAGGTGAATTCCGCCTGATCCCCAGCTGGTGTCCGCTCTGGCAACTCTGGTAAACAGAACACCACCCATGCATGAATTTCTGGGAGAGTAAACTGGCCCTTGAGAGTTAAGGTGTTGTACGGACGATTTGGGTCAAAATTATGGATTCTGGAGTGGAGAGACAGAGGCTTGATACGGTACTGTCGAACCTGAAGAGAAACCAAAGACACATCATTAAATGGAATCAATATTTTTTTTTTTAACACGTCAGCCGTCTCCCATCGAAGCAGGGCAACCCAAAAAAGACAGAAACACTTCACCATCATTCACACAATCAGTCTTTGCAGAGGTGTTCAGATATTTTTGTACATACATATAATCATCTTCACGCTACTAACCCTAATAATTAACTCTTATAGTTTTCTTCAGTGACATGAATATTTTCAATTCAACTTGTTTTATTTATCATTTCAATTATCACTACCTGCCAAATAAATGCTAATTTTAGCAGTGTAACTGCACATATTGTGTAATCATCTCTCATAATTTCATTTTTCTTTTTAGGTCACCCTGCCTCAGTGGGATACTGCCAGTTTGTTGAAAAAAAAAATTATGAAAGGACTGTTTCAGTGTCCTTCAGCATTTCTCTGTTTATAACTTTGGTCTCTTATTCTCCAAATTCACAGTCTTAAAAAAACTTTCTTTATCCATTCTTTCATATTCTTTTATGACCTTATGTAATATGAGCCTGTCATTTCTCTTTTATCCTTCTACATTATTATTATTATAATCAAAAAGAGTACTAAACCCACTAGGGTCATACAGCACTGTTATCCTTCTACAGTATTAGCCAATGATGGCATTGTTTGTTTTTTCAGTTTTTACTTGTAAATTAATTTTATCTAGCTCTTGAAGTCATTTTGCAGCTTATCTCTGAACTTTTTTTTATCCTGTCTAAATGTTCTTTTAGTAGTACAGCAAACCTCGATATAAAGGACTAATAGGGGTGTCTGTTATATCAGAATGATGATAAAAAATAATAAAACAAATGCTCTAAAATATTCTACTCTACTCTAATATAGTACTATACACACAATTTACAAATATACTGCAATAAAATAAAAGTGTTAAAAGTACAATTCAGCCAGTGGATTGTGCCTATAATTTTAAAAGTCTGTTATATGAGGGTCTGTTACATCGTGGGTTTACTGTACAACTATGGCATATTAAGTATTTCTAATAATGTTACCTTTCCTCTTGCCTGAAACATTAAGCATGCAAGGACCTACTTAAATGTCTATATACTAAGCTTTATTTTATGTACCAGTACCAGTATTTATGAACATTAATTTTGTAAATAGGTTTGCAATTGAATTAAAATGAATAATAATTAAGACGGCAATTAAATGAATGATGGTGACTGTTTCCTTCTTTGGATCACAATACCTTGGCAGGAGACAGCTGTTAAGGTAAAAAAAAGAGCAATAACCACCACTCACACATGTTAGTATGGAAAAAACAACACTACTGTACATATACATATTCTCCTATACACTTCCAGCATATGAATACTTATGACAAACTCCCATATATTATTTTTCAGATACAATAAATAAAATATATTGTTCACTACTAACTTGGCAACATTTAGGTTGGAGTCTTGGAGTGATGTATGCTTGAAGAGTACCATATTGCCCCTCAATTGTTCTAATGCGAACTTCCAATCGTGTGGTGTTGGCCTGGCACCGGTAGGTTGCTAGAAGGAAATTTCCGGTCTAAAGCAAAAGGAAAAAATATAATATAGTAATATAGTAGCAGGGTAATATTTAGTGAAGGGATTCAGGGAAACCGGTTATTTTCATATAGTCGGATTTGAGTCCTGGAAATGGGAAGTACAATGCCTGCACTTTAAAGGAGGGGTTTGGGATATTGGCAGTTTGGAGGGATATGTTGTGTATCTTTATATGTGTATGCTTCTAAACTGTTGTATTCTGAGCACCTCTGCAAAAACAGTGATAATGTGCGAGTGTGGTGAAAGTGTTGAATGATGATGAAAGTATTTTCTTTTTGGGGATTTTCTTTCTTTTTTGGGTCACCCTGCCTCGGTGGGAGACGGCCGACTTGTTGAAAAAAAAAAAATACATTATAAATAAATGTGAGCTATTGTGAGTTTGTTATATGCACCCACGTTCTGCATGGGCTAAATGTATTTTTTTTTTCAACAAGTTGGCAGTCTCCCACTGAGGCAGGGTGACCCAAAAAGAAAGAAAATCCCCCAAAAGAAAATACTTTCATCATCATTCAACACTTTCACCTCACACATAATCACTGTTTTTGCAGAGGTGCTCAGAATACAACAGCTTAGAAGCATATACGTATAAAGATACACAACATATCCCTCCAAACTGCTAATATCCCAAACCCCTCCTTTAGAGTGTAGGCATTGTACTTCCCATTTCCAGGACTTGAGTCCTGGAAATGGGAAGTACAATTTCAGCAATGATGAAGATAATGATAATACTGAAACAAGCCATTTATGATCCTATAAGCTTCCTTAGAAAGTTTGGACAGGGAAGAAAGTAACAATCTAAGTAATAAAGATGCAATCAGCTACTGGGATAATGATGCTGGTGAAGAAAAAATTGTGGCAAATATATGTATATTTTTTCATGTCTCTCCTCAGTAACAAAGGTTCAGTATTACTATTTTTTTTAAAGAGATACACTAACACAACTCAGTTACAAAGTCTACAACTTCTCCACTTACCTCAGAGTCACAGGTGCTGTAACTAACAACAGCAGAATTTTTCTCAACATCCAGCAGATCAACAGGGACATCACTTTGCAGCAACACATTGTCAATAGCTGTCTGAACCTCTAGACTCAAGAGGTACGAGGCATCGGTGCGATTAAGGGTCAGCTATCAAAGAATGAATACAGATTAAATCCTAAAGGACAGTATACTTGTTTTACAGATTTTTTTTTTCAACCCGTCGGTCATCTCCCACTGAGGCAGGGTAACCCAAAAAGAAAGAGAATCCCCAAAAAGAAAATACTTTCATCATCATTCAACACTTTCACCTCACTTATACATAATCACTGTCTTTGCACAGGCACTCGGATACAACAGTTCAGAAGTTCAGATATTTTATAAAACATGCAGTACACTGAGTTAGTGATATAATCAGAATCATACAACCTGCTTCCTTAACCCCTTGACTGTCGCAACCCCAAATCCTGAGGTGTCTCCTGGTGTCAAAAAATTTTTGAAAAAAAAAAAAATTATTTTTTTCTTATGAAATGATAGAGAATCTTTTCTCGATGGTAATGACACCAAAAGAACAAAATCTGATGGAAAACTTACGGAGTTAGGCTCACGAAGTTAGTGACCTTGGCGATATTTATGAATCAGCGATTTCGCCCACTCTGAGCCCTATTTTTGGCTAATTCCATTGTTCCAGTTGACCAAACTCATAGCTATTTCTTTACAAGAAATACAAGAAACTGCCCATTTACCGATTTCAACTACCCAATAACGTGGTCAGAAATTTGCAATTTGGCCAATTTCACACAAATTAAAAAATATGCCAATTTCAAAATAGGGTCCAGAATGAACAATGCAGACATTCCTGGCTCTAAAATAACATTTTCTTTGTTCATCAGTCACATCTCCAGGACCCTCTGATATTACTCTTACTGTCTATTTTGAATTTTTATTCAAACAAAAAAATAGAAGAGTTATTGTTATGCAGACTACTGCAATATTGTAATACTTGTATAAATAATGTCAACCCATTCATGACTGCATATTAGAATGGCTAGTTGGACATTTATTGGACAATGCCATAATTTGTTTACTTTTGAACATTGGCAAAAATCAAACATTTCCCCTACTTTGAGCTCCATTTCAAGGTTTTTTCATAGTAAAACCAATCAAAATCACCTTTATTTCTATATGTTTTCCATTCTATCAAATGAGACCAAGAAAACGAGAATACAGCCATAAATACTATACGAAAATACACCACAAAGTCGGCGCTTTAATCCAAAAACACGGTCTGAGTTTTTTTTTCTCATTATGCACTGCGTGCTGCAGGATTTTTTTTTATATGGTACACACTGACCACACAGATCCATTCTCTCACATGTGGGTCTACCAGCTTTCCCCTGCTTGATTCGAAGCCGCTAGAATTTTTGAGCATATATACGTCAAACACGGTGGCTCGTAAGACGTATATATACGTCCGAAACAGTCAAAGGGTTAAAAGTAATATAACAGGCAACATGGCAATGACATCCCTAACATTTTAGTCATTTTTTTTTTTCAACATGCCAGCCATTTCCCACCAAAGCAATGTGGCTCAAAAAAAGAAACACTTTCACTATCGTTCACACATAATCACTGTCTTTGCAGAGGCGCGCAGATATGAAAGTTCAGATATCACGTCGAACATCAAATAATGTATCCCAAACCCCTCCTTTAAAGCGCAGAAATTGTACTTCTTACCTCCAGGACTCAAGTCCAGCTAACCAGTTTCCTTGAATCCCTTCACAAAATATTACTCCGCTCACACTCAACAGCTCGTCAGGTCTCAAAAACCATTCATCTCCATTCACTCCATTCTAACACGTTCACACATGCCTGCTGTATATCCAAGCCCCTTGCACACAAAACCTCTTTTACCCCCTCCCTCCATCCTTTCCTAGGATAACCCCTACCCCTCCTCCCCTCCACTACATTTTAGTAATTTTTTTTTTTTAACCCGTTGGCCGTTTCCCACCGAGGCAGGGTGACCCAAAAAGAAAGAAAAACCCCAGAAAGAAAGAAAAAACTTTCATCATCATTCAACATATTCACCATCATTCATACATAATCACTGTCTTGGCAGAGGTGCTCAGTTATGACAGTTTAGATGTCCCTCCCAAACTGCCAATATCCCAAACCCCTCCTTTACAGTGCAGGCATTGTACAGGTCTCCCTCAACAGTCGCGTTTTCAACTTTCGCGGGCTTCACACATTCGCGAATTCCCAACCGCCAAATTTCCAGCTGCCAAATCATATTTAAGTTTACCGCCACGAGTCCTTACTACCCTCCCTCCGACCCCTGCAACTGGCAGCCAGCCCTCCCACCACTGTGTGGTGAGTGTTTTGTTTGTTCATTATTTGCTATTAAACTACAGTATAAATAATGTAAACCCATTTATGACTGCATATTGGAATGGCTATTCGGACAGGTATTGGAAGGTGACATCATGTGTTTACTCTTGAACACAGCAAAGAATCAAACATTTCTGCTACTGCTAATAATAATAATAATAATAATAATATTAATATAATAATAATAATAATAATAATAATAATAATAATAATAATAATAATAATAATAATAATAAATACGATAGAATTGAAGAAGGAAATTGTACAAAAATACGAGGGTTGAAGCAGTGGTGGAGGAAGTGGTTGACGCATCGTCAGTGTGGCTTTGTTTATGCTGGAGTGAGTATTAGTCTCCGTGCTCTTCCAAACATTTCACAATGATTCATTGTATTTGGTGCTTGTAGATTGAGTGTGACTGGAGTGGTTGAGGCAGTGTTAGAGGCAGTGGGTGAGGCAGTGGTAGAGGCAGTGATAGAGGCAGTGGTAGAGGCAGTGGTAGAGGCAGTGGGTGAGGCAGTGGTAGAGGCAGTGACAGAGGCAGTGGGTGAGGCAGCAGCTGAGGCAGTGGTAGAGGCAGTGGTAGAGGCAGTGGGTGAAGCAGCAGTTGAGGCAGTGGGTGAAGCAGCAGTTGAGGCAGTGGTAGAGGCAGTGGTAAAGGCAGTGGGTGAGGCAGTGGTAGAGGCAGTGGTAGAGGCAGTGGTAAAGGCAGCGGGTGAGGCAGTGGTAGAGGCAGTGGTAAAGACAGTGGTAGAGGCAGTGGTAGAGGCAGTGGTAGAGGCAGTTATTATTATTATTATAAATGTTATTAATATTAACATGTACTATTATTACTTATAACATATATGTTAGTAAATACCACTGCCTCACCCACTGCCTCTACCACTGCCTCACCACTGCCTCTACCACTGCCTCATCCACTGCCTAACCCACTGCCTCTATCACTGCCTCATCCACTGCCTCACCCACTGCCTTTACCACTGCCTCTACCACTGCCTCAACTGCTGCCTCACCCACTGCCTCTATAACTGCCTCTACCACTGCCTCAACCACTCCAGTCACACTCAATCTACAAGCACCAAACACAGTGAATTATTGTGAAATGTTTGGAAGAGCACGGAGACTAATACTCACTCCAGCATAAACAAAGCCACACTGACGATTCGTCAACCACTTCCTCCACCACTGCTTCAACCCTCGTATTTTTGTACAATTTCCTTCTTCAATTCTATCGTATTTATTATTATTATTATTATTATTATTATTATTATTATTATTATTATTATTATTATTATTATTATTATTATTATTATTATTATTATTATTAGCAGTAGCAGAAATGTTTGATTCTTTGCTGTGTTCAAGAGTAAACACATGATGTCACCTTCCAATACCTGTCCGAATAGCCATTCCAATATGCAGTCATAAATGGGTTTACATTATTTATACTGTAGTTTAATAGAAAATAATGAACCAACAAAACACTCACCACACAGTGGTGGGAGGGCTGGCTGCCAGTTGCAGGGGTCGGAGGGAGGGTAGTAAGGACTCGCAGTGGTGGAGGCAGTGGTATTTAATAACATACATGTTGTTAAGGCATAAAGTATGTATTTAGTACAATTTACGACGTTTTCATGTATTTTATGATTGTTCATGGTGCGACATGTTAAGGAAGCAGTACTGTATTATATTTCCCTACAATATATTGGGGCACCAAACATTCACGGTTTTTCAACATCCGCGGGGCTTTTGATCCCCTAATCCTCGTGAATGTTGAGGGAGACCTGTACATCTCTTCAAATTATAACAAAAAATAAAATATACAATAGACTATTGTTTAGCACGGTAGCTATGTTCCTGAAAATAGCGTGGTAGTTAAAACCATGTTAGACAAACTGAAGAATAGATGGGAAAAATAGGGTTACATTCCTGGGAACCCCCAAAAAGCCAAACAACTTTTTTTAGCCAACAGACCTTACAAAAATAAAAGTGAATATGTAATTGTAGTTCATTGTCATGATGTATTATGTTGTTTTTACTGCTTAATAAGATTACAAATGCAACAGAAATAACAGTATTTCTTACCTTAAATTGTGGGTGCTGGTGTTTGTGGATAATTGTAGAGTGGAGAGTTATGTTGTGGCTGGGCTGATGTGGATGGTAGAGGTTCAGGTACTGAAGTCAATGGTTGTACTGGAGTGTGCATAAGAGTGTGCATAAATCAGTCAAGTCAGTCAGTCAGTCAGTCAGTCAGTCAGTCAGTCAAGTCAGTCAGCCAAGTCAGTCAGCCAAGTCAGTCAAGTCAGTCAGCCAAGACAGTCAAGCCAGTAAGTCAGTCAAGTCAGTAAGTCAGTCAGTAAATCAGTCAGTCAAGTCAGTCAGTCAGTAAATCAGTTAGTCATCGCACAAACTCATATTTACGTACTCATATTTACCTAGCAGAGGATGGTCCTACATTTGTATGAACCCAAGGGTGGTAGGAGTGGTGGTGGGGGTGGCAGGGGATGGCAGTAGGTCTCCCCTGTTGACTCAATGGTCTAAACCACAGCCAGGCCGAGTGTATCCTGCGGGCTATGCTTCAAATTTTTTCCCTCCCGCAAACTGAACCATGTTAATTTAATTTTACGAAGTGTTATACAAAAATATGCCGCAATTCTTCAACAGTGCTATAACCAAAACGTGCCAAACAAAATCGTGTTAAACAACTGTCTACTGTAATTCAAATACAGTGGACCCCCGCATAACGATTACCTCAGAATGCGACCAATTATGTAAGTGTATTTATGTAAGTGCGTTTGTACGTGTATGTTTGGGAGTCTGAAATGGACTAATCTACTTCACAATATTTCTTATGGGAACAAATTCGGTCAGTAATGGCACCTGAACATACTTCAGGAGTGAAAAAATATCGTTAACCGGGGGTCCACTGTAGTATAAATCTGAATAATGAGACCACCTCAGGGAATTCATTATTCAAACTAATAGAGACCCAGAAGTAATAATTTTACCTTATCATTGACGGAGAAAAAAGGCACAGCAGAGATGCCAGGGAAGGCACTCTGAGTGGCAGCTTGGTACTGGTCTCTCTCCCTCAACACTCGCTGCTGCAGCTCATCAATTTCAGCTCTGACCATAATAATATTAACAAACTGATTAATCAATGAATAACTGCTACCCTCCCTCACATAAACTATAGAATTACAGTACAGTGAAAGATAATACACTCACAACTTATTTCTCATGAATTACAAAGAGGAATCATATTTTTCATATATGTAAATTAATACAGTGGACCCCCGCATAACGATTACCTCTGAATGCGACCAATTATGTAAGTGTATTTATGTAAGTGCATTTGTACGTGTATGTTTGGGGGTCTGAAATGGACTAATCTACTTCACAATATTTCTTATGGGAACAAATTCGGTCAGTACTGGCACCTGAACATACTTCTGGAGTGAAAAAATATCGTTAACCGGGGGTCCACTGTATCTTTAGGATTCCAAAACATGGTCTCTACTTCCTGTACTGTTTACCTTGTACATAACATCTCTCAATTTTTTTTTTAACACGTTGACCGTCTCCCACCGACTGGCAGGATGACCCAATAAGAAAAAACTTTTATCATCATTCAACGCTTTCACCATCACTCATACATAATCACTGTCTTTCAAAATATTATCATTATCATCATACTGAAAAATTTATGGAGCATTTTAAATGATGCATAAAAAATTATCAGAATCAATCTGATTATCTTACCACTTGCATTTTACATGTAAAATATTTTTCTTGATATATCACGAATGAGAAAGATTTTCTCTAAGAGAATTCAAATAAGAAAATATACAGAGGTGTGCCAGGCTTAGCAGCTGTGTTCCAGGTCCATGGCAACTATACTAAGCTTTATCATGCCATCAACACTTGATTCCAGATAATAAAAGCTTTCAGCGTGTTTTGCAAACTACACCGATCTCATATGAAATTACTGATAGCATAGTAGTGAATTTGATAAAGTGCATCTGCATATAGGGAAGGAAAACCTGTACAGTATCATCAAAAAAGAGCATCTACAAACACATCCACGAGTGCAGACATGCAAGAAACAAGGAGAAGAAATTTAACGTAACATTTTTATCCTGGATCATTATTACTGATGGATCAAAGCGTTGTCTGAGGTTACCGATCAAAATTGTGGGTTAGTTGTGAAATGTTCCAGCAGTGTATTGTGACTTTTATTCCTCATTAGATCAATTGCTTGAGTCTGTTTCCAATGTATTACATAGTCTTCTAAGAGTAATTTAATGTAAGCATAAGGAACAAGTGATTCAATGAATAAAGATGGACGAAGATAAAATCATCCCAAACTGTGCAAGAGTTTATAAAATAGAAAAAGAAACAAATAATTTTACACAATAGACAATTATCGCCAATAAAAAAATACTGTATATAAATGGTGACAATTTTTAAAGCATCCAAACCAATGCAAAAGCAAAACAAAAATAAAGAATGCACAAAAAGTTACACATGAAGACATTATTACAAAGAATAAAAAATTATATGTAAATGATGTGAGAAGCAGTGGTACCTCAGTCTCTGTATCTTGTGTTTCGAGTCTTGTGAAATAAGAACAACCCCCGACTCGGAGGTCATGTTGCGGTCCATGGGCTCCGATGTTACACCAAATATCCACCCTGGCAGTTAGTACTAAAAGTATTATCTGAGATTTCACTTATCCTCTTCTACACATATTTTGAAAGCTCCTGTGCTATGCAGATTTATGTGAAATCATATCTTAAATTGGTGAATTAATCATTGGTGAGCAGGTCATCTCAGAGTTAATGAAGACAAGTGATTTTCTAGATATGACGTTCTGTCAGAATGTGAGTAAAGTAACATTTATGAAGGGATTCAGGGTCATCATCCCAATGTCCATGTCCTGGGTCAGGTGTCCTGATCAGTCAGGCTCCAGGTGCAAATAGTAAGTGAAATGTACTAGGAAAGGAGGTAGTAGAAGCTAACTTAACATACAAGTTCACATGTGAATATGACAGTGCTCATGGAGCTCTGGAGACATCACACTTGTTTGGTAGTAAGAAACATGGTGCAGTTCAAGCATTTAAAATAGAAGACATTTCATTCTGTGGTGACCTTTATCAAGTCATGACCTGATAAAGCTCTACATAGATCACATCATGACCTAATAGAATTCTACACACAACAAAAGATAGCCTACAATAAAGATTTGAATTGCACCAAGTGTCTTTTACCGAAAAAAGTTGGCAATACCTGCCATTCAACATTACACTAGTTAAATATGAATAATATTTTCATATTCTACTAATCTTATGTCTTACTTTTAGCTTAACCAAAATGATCTGCATAACAAGAGACTCTCCATATGTACTGTACTATTAAATGTCAGGTAACTTTGTAAAAATTATGCACCTCGTGGAAATAAAATATTATTATTGTTATTTATCATTATTATTATTATTATTATTATTATTATTATTATTATTATTCAAGAGTTGGACCTTTACCCTTATGAACACGTGTATTCACAGTTATACTTGCCTAACTGTGCTTCCTGTGTCAATTCATAGCTCCTGGCCCCCCAACTTAACTCCTGGTCTCCAGGTCCCAGTCATAACTACTCTTGAAGCTATCTACAGTAATTTACCTTCATTACCTCTTCATCTAGTGCATTTCACTTACACACTGGTGAGTGCACAGCATAATTATATCAATGAAAAATATCTATCACAAAATCCACTAGTTTTGTATTTACCCCAAAATTTAACCAAAAGTAATTTGTAATTACAGCACACTGAAATTATAAAACACAACCACAACATTCTTTTCTATGATTCAAATCTAACCTTTTACTTTCTATCTTTCTTAAAACATAGTTTTGTTAATTTTAATTTGGGAATAACTTTTAAAATTTTTAGATTTATTAAGAAAGTCTAAGTCAGCCTACACAATCTTTTTTTCAATAAATGCAAAAATTTCAGTGCCAATCAAAAATTTCTTAAATATCTAAGTAAACACTACAAAATTTTCTTAATTTTGCTATACAGTGGACCCTCAGTTATCATCGATCTCCGTTACCGCCGATTTCGGTTTTGGCTGACTTTTTTCGTCAATTTTTGGCTTCTGTTTTCATCGATCATGTGGAACCTGTCCAGTGCCCAGCGAACAGACAAAGCCGCCTCCCACACACATTCTCAGCCAGTGTAGCGTTGTTTTTCAGTGAGTGAACATATCCTGCCAGGTCATACGAAACATTTCATAATAATCCATTGTTTTTGCCACTTGTTTATCATGTGTGACTGCTAAATAAGTGACCATGGCCCCATAGAAAGATCCTAGTGCCAGTGCTTTGGTAAAGAAGGTGAGGAACACCGAAGAACTGAAAAAAGAAATCCTAAGAAAATATGATAGTGGCATATGCATTGCTGAGCTCGGCAGGATGTACAGGAAGTCACCATCAACAACCAGCTCCATTGTGGCAAAGAGAAAAGAAATCATGGAAGCTGATGTTGCGAAAGGGGTGAATACAATAACCAAACAGAGATCCCAAACAATTGAAGAAGTGGAGAAATTGTTGTTGGTGTGGATCAGAAAGAATTAGTAGGAGATAGTGTTGTGCAGTCCATTATTTGTGAAAAGGCAAGGCAGATGCAATGAGGGTCTCGAAGAAACTGCCTGAAACAAATGGTGATGAAGGTGTATTCAAGGACAGCAAAGGCTGGTTCAAAAAATTCAAGAAGCGAAGTGGCATACACAGCGATGTAAGGCTGTAAGACTTCAACATCAACCTTGGCATACTAGATGATCAGCCTGTAACTGATTTCATCAACAATATGAACAACACACTTCTCATACCAACAATAACTAAACCAACCAGGCTCACTGAGACAAGTGCAACCATAATAGACCACATATGGACCAATATACTAGCCCCCCTTAAATCAGGGATAATCACAGATAGCACTACAGACCACTACCCTACCTTCCTCCTGACAAACATTAGTAAACCACCACTTGAATACAACAAAGTCTCATTTAGACTCCATGATGAGGCCTCAATAAAGAAGTTCACAGCTGACCTAGAGACTGTTGACTGGCCTACAGAATTCTCCAAGGTCAATGGTATTCATGACTGGACTGACATTTTTCTTAACAAATTACTTAGACTATACAACAAACATTGTCCTATAAAAACGAAACAGATCACAAACAAACGGCTTGGTTGCCCATGGCTAACCAGCACCATTCTGAAATCCATTGGCAAGAAACACCAATATGAAAAGCAATATAGACAGGGCTTAATACACAAAGATATTCTTAAACACTATTCATCAGTTCTCACCAAAGTAATAAAGAAAGCCAAACAACTATACTACTCCAGTAGATTCACAGACACTAGAGATATAAAAAAGACCTGGAAAACACTCTCTCAGATTCTAGGGACCCACAGACCGAAAAAAACAAGAATATTGTCCTAACTAAACCTAATGAAACACCACTACAGCCCACTGACACAGCTAACAAGATAAACGACTTCTTCTCAACCATAGGAACTCATCTCGCCAATAAAACCCCACATACCAACGCCCATGCTGGGGACTACGTAGATGGGAATTTCCCAAATTCCTTCTATCTTGCACCAACTGAGCCCACAGAAGTCACCGAGATTATAAAGTCACTTAAAAATAACTCAGGGAATCTGTCTCATGTCCCACCATTACTGTACAAGCGAGCGGCTCATGTCCTTTCGCATGCTATTTCATTACTTTTTAACAAGTCACTAGAAACTAGCACCTTCCCGAAACTACTCAAGATTGCAAGGGTTACACCAATACATAAAGGTGGTGACCCTACAGACTTAAACAACTATAGGCCAATATCAAACTTACCATTGTTATCCAAAATCTTTGAGAAACTCATGCACAGGAGACTATATTCATTTATAACGGCACAAAACATACTCAACCCCTGCCAATTTGGATTCAGGTAAAATAAAAGCACTAATGATGCAATCATAAAAATGCTAGATCTGCTTTACACAGCATTGGAAAATAAGAAATATCCACTAGGAATTTTTATTGACCTAAGAAAAGCTTTTGACACAGTAGACCACGACATCCTACTTCACAAACTTGACCATTACGGTATACGAGGCCATGCGCTTGCTTATTTCAAATCTTACCTTACCTGATACTGGAGTGCTGCAGGGAAGTGTCCTTGGTCCCCTGCTCTTCCTCATATACATCAATGATCTTCCAAACGTATCCCAACACCTGAAACCCATTCTCTTTGCTGACGACATGACTTATGTCATCTCTCACCCTAATCTTGCCACCCTCAACACCATTGTTAACGAGGAGCTGATCAAAATATCGACTTGGATGACAGCCAATAAACTTACGCTTAACACTGACAAAACCTACTATATTATGTTTGGTAGCAGTGCAGGAGATGCACAAATTAACATTAAGATCGACAACACTCTAATTACCAGACATAATGAGGGCAAATTCCTAGGCCTATACCTTGACAACAACCTGAATTTCAGCACCCATATCCAACACATAACCAAAAAAGTATCCAAAACGGTTGGGATCCTCTCCAAGATACGATACTACGTGCCCCAAAATGCCCTTCTCACACTATACCACTCACTTATTTATCCATACCTCACCTATGCTATTTGTGCTTGGGGATCAACTGCAGCAACACACCTAAAGCCAATAATAACCCAACAAAAAGCTGCAGTAAGAATAATCACTAAATCCCATCCCTGGCAACACCCCCCCCCCCCCACTCTTCATAGATCTAAACTTACTCCCTGTTCAGTACATCCACACTTACTACTGTGCAATCTACATCTACAGGACCTTAAACTCCAATATCAACCTTGACCTAAAATGCTTTCTTGATAGTTGTGACAGAACCCACAGGCATAACACCAGACACAAACATCTCTACGACATTCCCAGTGTCCGACTAAACCTTTACAAAAATTCCATGTATGTCAAAGGCCCTAAAATCTGGAACTCAATGTATGTCAAAGGCCCTAAAATCTGGAACACCCTACCTGAGAACTCTAGAACTGCAGACACATTCATCACCTTCAAAACTACCATTAGAAAACATCTTATCTCCCTGATACACCCTGTCAACTAACTACACGAATACCACCTGGTGGTTCACACTTACACTCACTCACCCATTTGACCATAAACAGAAATATTAATCTCAATCTTAAAATAATGAATCCTGTGATACTCCAATACTGAAACTATGTACTGTGCCAAAACAAAAGCATTCACATTGCTAAACTCACAAACTAGTATTTAGTCACTTAGCCATAATACCAACTTACCTCATAATTTGTAATACTTTAAAATTAAGAATTAAACTAAGTCTACCCGAAATGCCTAGCCATGCTAGGTGTTCTAGTGGTACACTCTGTAATCATTATTTTACTACATGTAAACCACACAATAACCAAATTCTGTAAACTCAGCATTGTAATCCTTATAGAGAATAAACTTTGAATTTGAATTTGAATTTGAAGGTGAGGGTGCCAGTTCAGACAAACACGCGGCTGAAAAATTCGTAAGGGAATTCAAATGTTATGTAGAGTCTGAAAAGTTCCAACCCCAACAAGTGTTCAGTCGAGACGAAAGAGGCCTCTTTTGGAAGAGAATGCCAAAGAAGACCTACATCATGCAGGAGGAAAAGGCACTGCCAGGACACAAGTCTATGAAAGACAGGCTAACTCTCTTGTTGTGTGGTAATGCTAGTGGGGATTTTAAAGTGAAGCCTTTACTGGTGTATCACTCTGAAAATCCCAGAGTGTTCAAGAAAAACAGTGTTGTGAAGAGTAAATTGTATATAATGTGGAAGGCAAACAGTAGGGCATGGGTCACCAAGGAAATTTTCCTGGAATGGTTTAATGAAGTGTTTGGCCCCAGTGTGAAGAAATACCTCCTGGATAATAAATTGCCACTCCAGTGCCTCCTGTTAATGGACAATGCTCCTGCTTATCCTCCAGACTTGGAAGACCAATTGTCTAAGGAATTCAGTTTTGTAACAGTGAAGTTCTTGCCTAACACCACTCCTCTCCTCCAGCCCATGGACCAGCAGATCACTGCAAACTTCAAAAAACTGTACACTAAAGCAATGTTTCAAAGGTGCTTTGACATAACCTCGGACTCTGAATTGACCCTAAGAGAGTTCTGGAAGAAACACTTCAATATCTTCTACTGCATAGGCCTTATAGATAAGGCTTGACAGGGAGTGATTTCCAGGACAATAAACTCTGCTTGGGGAAAACTGGCCAGATTGTGTCCAAAAGAAGGATTTTGAAGGGTTTGAAGCTCACCCTGTCGACCCTACACATGTTGTGCAATCAACTGTGGCACTGGGGAATTCCATGGGGTTGGATGTGAGTGGCCAGGATGTGGAAGAGTTGGTGGTGGACCACAATAAAGAGCTAACCACTGATGAGCTGCAAGAGCTTCATCTGCAACAGCAACAGATCACAGCTGAGGAAATTGCTTCAAAGATTAAGGAGATTTGGGCAATGTGGACTAAAGTGCATTCATTTGTGGAGGAACATCACCCTGAAAAAGCTGTTGCAATCCATGCTGGTGACTTTTACAATGACAATGCCATGTCCCATTTTAGGCAAATCTTAAAGAGACGCCAGAAACAGACCTATCTGGACAGATATTTTGTGCGACAGGGGTCCAGTGACTCTCAAGATGGTCCTAGTGACAGTAAAAAACAAAGGAGGGAAGTGACCCCAGATAAGGACTTGGTACCTACAGTCCTTATGGAGAGGATTCCCCTTCCAAACAATAACCTATTTTCCCTCTCCCCTCCTCCCTGCCTTCCTTCCAGCAACAGCAGCCTTCAATAAAGGTAAGTGACATGTTTAATGTTCATTCTTTTGTGCATGTAACTATCTTTAAGGTACAAAAAACAATTTTTTTGTTGATACTTCTGGGTGTCTGGAACAGATTAATTCCATTTACATTATTTCTTATGGAGAAAATGGTTTCGGTTTTGGCCGATTTCAGTTTTGGCCAATGGCTCTGGAACGGATTAAACATGAAAACCGAGGGTCCACTGTACTTTAATACAGTCTCTCCTCACTTAACGACGGAGCTCCATTCTTATAATGGTAGTGGGTTTGTGTCAATCATCTTTAGATATTGTTTTAATGTCAGCTTTGCACAATTTATAACATTTTTAGTATATTTTTAAATGTTTATACAGTATTGTACTGTATATTGTAATACACAGAATAGAAGAAATCAGCTCTAATATACATTACTTAGGTATGCATACTGACCAGAGAGCTGGTCATAAGTCCAAGCAGTCATTAAACGAGTACATCGTTAAGTGAGGAGAGATCGTATAGACAAATTTTCACTGCAATAACACAACTGTTAACTTGATTAACTCAGTATTAATTTTGATCAATAATTGAACAAGCACTCCGTAACTTGAGTTTTTCAACACCACAGGTCATTTCTCACAAAGATATGGAAACTTAAAGAAGGACACACATTAACAATATTCACATCTTTAAATAATACACTAAGAGTAACTCACCAGTATATGTTGATGCAACAATTTCATCATAACCGGCATTTCCCACAATGGCACCTTGTACAGATGTGACACTCTCACTGCATGCCTAAAATATAATATGAATAAATAAAACACATGGGAGAGTAAGAAAGAGAGAAAAAAGAAACAGGCAGTAGAAGCCATCACTATCCACTGGGTAGCTGTGAAAAATAATGCCATTGTATCCATGGAACCTAGGCAGTAGGTTGGTAGACAGCAACCACCCAGGGAGGTACTACCCTCCTGCCAAGTGAGTGTAAAACAAAAGCCTGTAATTGTTTTACACGATGGTAGGGTTGCTGGTGTCTTTTTTTGTCTCACATGTATGCAGGATTTCGTGTACATCTTGCTACTTCTACTTACACTTGGGTCACATTACACATGATAACGACATATAAAATACTGAGAGGAATTGACAAGGTGGACAGAGACAGGATGTTCCAGAGATGGGACACAACAACAAGGGGTCACAGATGGAAGCTGAAGACTCGGATGAATCACAGGAAAGTTAGGTAGTATTTCTTCAGTCACAGAGTTGTCAGAAAGTGGAATAGTCTGGGAAGTGATGTAACGGAGGCAGGATCCATACATAGCTTTAAGAAGAGGTATGACAAAGCTCATGGAGCAGGAAGAGTGACCCAGTATCGACCAGTGAAGAGGCGGGGCCAGGAGCTATAATTCGACCCCTGCAACCACAACTAGGTGAGTATGTGCATGTACAAGTATATATATACACACCCCTCTGGGTTTTCTTCTATTTTCTTACTAGTTCTTGTTCATTTCCTCTTATCTCCATGGGGAAGTGGAATAGAATTCTTCCTCTGTAAGCCATATGTGTCGTAAAAGGGGACTAAAATGCCAGGAGCAAGGGGCTAGAAAACCCTTCTCCTGTATACATTACTAATGTTAAAAAGAGAAACTTTTGTTTTTCTTTTTGGGCCACCCTACCTCGGTGGGATGTGGCCAGTTTGTTGAAAGAAAGAAGAAGATCCATGGAAGTCCATGAAGAAGTAGAACAGAATTCTTCCTCCATAAGCCATGCATATCATAAGAGGTGACTAAAATGCTGGGAGCAAGGGGCTAATAACCCCTTCTCCTGCATATACAGTGGACCCCCGCTTAACGATCACCTCCAAATGCGACCAATTATGTAAGTGTATTTATGTAAGTGCGTTTGCAAGTGTATGTTTGGGGGTCTGAAATGGACTAATCTACTTCACAATATTCCTTATGGGAACAAATTCGGTCAGTACTGGCACCTGAACATACTTCTGGAATGAAAAAATACCGCTAACCGAGGGTCCACTGTATTACTAAATTCAAAAGGAGAAACTTTTGTTTTTCCTTTTGGGCCACGCTGCCTTGATGGGATATGGTCGGTTTGTTGAAAGAAGAAGAAAGATATCCATGGAAATGCTAAACTCATAAGTGACGTACAGCATATGTGAATAATGATCAACTCCTCAACCTGTTCACAGAGCACATTTACACACTACAGATGTGCAGAGAATCTACAAACCAAAGACCTGTCAAATCTATATGGTGAGGGGCTCTATATATACACTGCACTACATATATTATACTGTACCATATAGTACTGCACTATGTCTTCTACTTTCAACAAACTGGCCATATCCCACAGGGGCATGGTGGACCAAACAGAAAGCAAAAGCTTCTCTTTTTAAATTTAGCAATATATACAGAAGAAGGGGGTTACTAGCCACTTGCCCCCAGCATTTTAGTTGCCTCTTAAGACATGCATGGCTGATGGAGGAAGAATTCTGTTCCACTTCCCCATGGAGGTAAGTGGAAATACACAAGAACAAGAACTAGGAAGAAAACAGAAAACCCAGAGGGCTGTGTATATATATATGATTGTACATGCATGTGTAGTGTGACCTAAATGTAAATAGAAGTAGCAAAACATACCTGAAACATACCTACCATCATGTAAAATAATTATAGATTTCCATTTCACACTCATTTGGCAGGACAGTAGTACCTCCCTGGGCAGTTGCTGTCTACCAACCTACTACCCACATACTGCACTATGTATATATACTATACTTACTATAGTAGATTGTATTGTGCAGTAATAATGGATAACTAGACATTCATGATCTTCTTGAAAAATATAATCTGCACAGAAGTCTTTAAGACTTTTTTTTTTTTCAACAAGTTGGCCGTCTCCCACCAAGGCAAGGTGATCCAAAAAGAAATAAAATCCCCAAAAAGAAAATACTTTCATCATCATTCAACACTTTCACTTCACTCATACATAATCACTGTTTTTGAAGAGGCACCCAGATACAACAGTTTAGAAGCATATATAAAGACATATAACATATCCCTCCAAACTGCCAATATCCCAAACCCCCTCCTTCAAAGTGCAGACATTGTACTTCCCATTTCCAGTACTCAAGTCCGGCTATATGAAAATAACCTGTTTCCCTGAATCCCTTCACTAAATATTACCCTGCTCACACTCCAACAGATCGTCAGGTCCCAAAAACCATGTTTCCATTCGCTCCTATCTAACACGCTCATGCACGCTTGCTGGAAGTCCAAGCCCCTCGACTACAAAACCTCCTTTACCCCCTCCTTCCAACCTTTTCGAGGATGACCCCTACCCCACCTTCCTTCCCCTACAGATTTATATGCTCTCAATGTCATTCTACTTTGATCCATTCTCTCTAAATGACCAAACCACCTCAACAACCCCTCTTCAGCCCTCTGACTAATACTTTTATTAACTCCACACCTTCTCCTAATTTCCACACTCCGAATTTTCTTCATATATACACCACACGTTGCCCTTAGACAGGACATCTCCACTGCCTTGAACCGCCTCCTCGCTGCAGCATTTACAACCCAAGCTTCACACTGATATAAGAGAGTTGGTACCACTATACTTTCTTGCATTCCCTTCTTTGCCTCCATAGATAACGTTTTTTGTCTTCACATATACCTCAACGCACCACTCACCTTTTTTCCTTCATCAATTCTATGGTTAACCCCATCTTTCATAAACTGACATGTAAACTCCCAAATATCTGAAAACATTCACTTCTTCCATACTCCCTCTCTCCAATGTGATATCCAATTTTTCTTTATATAAATCATTTGATATTCTCATCACCTTACTCTTATCTATGTTCACTTTCAACTTTCTACCTTTACACACCCTCCCAAACTCATCCACTAACCTTTGCAACTTTTCTTTAGAATCTCCCATAAGCACAGTATCATTAGCAAAAAGTAACTGTGTCAACTCCCATTTTGTATTTGATTCCCCAAAATTTAATCCCACCCCTCTCCCAAACACCCTAGCATTTACTTCTTTTACAATCCCATCTATAAATATATTAAACAGCCATGGTGACATTGCACATCCCTGCCCAAGACCTACTTTTACCGGGAAGTAATCTTCCTCTCTTCTACACACCCTAACCTGAGCCTCACTACCCTCATAAAAACTCTTTACAGCATTTAGTAACTTACTACGTATTCCATATACTTGCAACATCTGCCACATTGCTCCCCTATCCACTCTATCTTCAAGATGTTACATTTTCTCTTGTTACCACAAAGGCCATCTCTCACCAAAGTAGAGCATCTCAAAGAAAAAAAAAAGATAAACACATTCACCATCATTCATTCAATGGCAGTCTTGCCCAAAGAACAAGGACATCACAATGGCATTATTTATCAGCAAAAGACAAAAAAAACAGTGATGCCATGTATACACTTTATCTTCACTTGCATGTCAAAACATTTCACTTACCATGGAGAACCTTAAAGTTGGTTCTGATTCATCTCCATCTTCATAAGAAAACACTTCAATAGATCCATCATCTCTTCCAACAATAAGATCCCGTACCCCGTCCCCAGTCATGTCATGGTGATCCATACACGTCACACCACCATGCTGTGAGGTACTGTTACTACTCACTGTAGTGCCGCTCTCACAAACCCAACAATGCATGGCAGAGCCCCTGAAAAAATTATTTTATTTTATTATCACACTGGCCGATTCCCACCAAGGCAGGGTGGCCCGAAAAAGAAAACCTTTCACTATCATTCACTCCATCACTGTCTTGCCAGAAGGGTGCTTTACACTACAGTTTTTAAACTGCAACATTAACACCCCTCCTTCAGAGTGCAGGCACTGTACTTCCCATCTCCAGGACTCAAGTCCGGCCTGCCGGTTTCCCTGAACCCCTTCATAAATGTTACTTTGCTCACACTCCAACAGCACGTCAAGTATTAAAAACCATTTGTCTCCATTCACTCCTATCAAACACGCTCATGCATGCCTGCTGGAAGTCCAAGCCCCTCGCACACAAAACCTCCTTTACCCCCTCCCTCCAACCTTTCCTAGGCCGACCCCTACCCCGCCTTCCTTCCACTACAGACTGATACACTCTTGAAGTCATTCTGTTTCGCTCCATTCTCTCTACATGTCCGAACCACCTCAACAACCCTTCCTCATCCCTCTGGACAACAGCTTTGGTAATCCCGCACCTCCTCCTAACTTCCAAACTACGAATTCTCTGCATTATATTCACACCACACATTGCCCTCAGACATGACATCTCCACTGCCTCCAGCCTTCTCCTCGCTGCAACATTCATCACCCACGCTTCACACCCACATAAGAGCGTTGGTAAAACTATACTCTCATACATTCCCCTCTTTGCCTCCAAGGACAAAGTTCTTTGTCTCCACAGACTCCTAAGCGCACCGCTCACCCTTTTCCCCTCATCAATTCTATGATTCACCTCATCTTTCATAGACCCATCTGCTGACACATCCACTCCCAAATATCTGAATACATTCACCTCCTCCATACTCTCTCCCTCCAATCTGATATCCAATCTTTCATCACCTAATCTTTTTGTTATCCTCATAACCTTACTCTTTCCTGTATTCACTTTTAATTTTCTTCTTTTGCATACCCTACCAAATTCATCCACCAATCTCTGCAACTTCTCTTCAGAATCTCCCAAGAGCACAGTGTCATCAGCAAAGAGCAACTGTGACAACTCCCACTTTATGTGTGATTCTTTATCTTTTAACTCCACGCCTCTTGCCAAGACCCTCGCATTTACTTCTCTTACAACCCCATATATAAATATATTAAACAACCACGGTGACATCACACATCCTTGTCAAAAGCCTACTTTTACTGGGAAATAATTTCCCTCTTTCCTACATACTCTAACTTTAGCCTCACTATCCTCGTAAAAACTCTTCACTGCTTTCAGTAACCTACCTCCTACACCATACACCTGCAACATCTGCCACATTGCCCCCCCTATCCACCCTGTCATATGCCTTTTCCAAATCCATAAATGCCACAAAGACCTCTTTAGCCTTATCTAAATACTGTTCACTTATATATTTCACTGTAAACACCTGGTCCACACACCCCCTACCTTTCCTAAAGCCTCCTTGTTCATCTGCTATCCTATTCTCTGTCTTACTCTTAATTCTTTCAATAATAACTCTACCATACACTTTACCAGGTATACTCAACAGACTTTTTTTTTTTTTTTTTTTTTATCACACTGGCCGATTCCCACCAAGGCAGGGTGGCCCGAAAAAGAAAACCTTTCACCATCATTCACTCCATCACTGTCTTGCCAGAAGGGTGCTTTACACTACAGTTTTTAAACTGCAACATTTACACCCCTCCTTCAGAGTGCAGGCACTGTACTTCCCATCTCCAGGACTCAAGTCCGGCTTGCCAGTTTCCCTGAACCCCTTCATAAATGTTACTTTGCTCACACTCCAACAGCACGTCAAGTATTAAAAACCACTTGTCTCCATTCACTCCTATCAAACACGCTCACGCATGACTGCTGGAAGTCCAAGCCCCTCGCACACAAAACCTCCTTTACCCCCTCCCTCCAACCTTTCCTAGGCCGACCCCTACCCCGCCTTCTTTCCACTACAGACTGATACACTCTTGAAGTCATTCTGTTTCGCTCCATTCTCTCTACATGTCCGAACCACCTCAACAACCCTTCCTCAGCCCTCTGGACAACAGTTTTGGTAATCCCGCACCTCCTCCTAACTTCCAAACTACGAATTCTCTGCATTATATTCACACCACACATTGCCCTCAGACATGACATCTCCACTGCCTCCAGCCTTCTCCTCGCTGCAACATTCATCACCCATGCTTCACACCCATATAAGAGCGTTGGTAAAACTATACTCTCATACATTCCCCTCTTTGCCTCCAAGGACAAAGTTCTTTGTCTCCACAGACTCCTAAGTGCACCACTCACCCTTTTCCCATCATCAATTCTATGATTCACTTCATCTTTCATAGACCCATCCACTGACACGTCCACTCCCAAATATCTGAATACATTCACCTCCTCCATACTCTCTCCCTCAAATCTAATATTCAATCTTTCATCACCTAATCTTTTTGTTATCCTCATAACCTTACTCTTTCCTGTATTCACCTTTAATTTTCTTCTTTTGCACACCCTACCAAATTCATCCACCAATCTCTGCAACTTCTCTTCAGAATCTCCCAAGAGCACAGTGTCATCAGCAAAGAGCAACTGTGACAACTCCCACTTTATGTGTGATTCTTTATCTTTTAACTCCACGCCACAAACTTATCCCCCTATAATTTTTGCACTCTCTTTTGTCCCCTTTGCCTTTATACAAAGGAACTATGCATGCTCTCTGCCAATCCCTAGGTACCTTACCCTCTTCCATACATTTATTAAATAACTGCACCAACCACTCCAAAACTGTATCCCCACCTGCTTTTAACATTTCTATCTTTATCCCATCAATCCCGGCTGCCTTATCCCCTTTCATTTTACCTACTGCCTCACGAACTTCCCCCACACTCACAACTGGCTCTTCCTCACTCCTACAAGATGTTATTCCTCCTTGCCTTATACACGAAATCACAGCTTCCCTATCTTCATCAACATTTAACAATTCCTCAAAATATTCCCTCCATCTTCCTAATACCTCTAACTCTCCATTTAATAACTCTCCTCTCCTATTTTTAACTGACAAATCCATTTGTTCTCTAGGCTTCCTTAACTTGTTAATCTCACTCCAAAACTTTTTCTTATTTTCAACAAAATTTGTTGATAACATCTCACCCACTCTCTCATTTGCTCTCTTTTTACATTGCTTCACCACTCTCTTAACCTCTCTCTTTTTCTCCATACACTCTTCCCTCCTTGCATCACTTCTACTTTGTAAAACCTTCTCATATGCTAACTTTTTCTCCCTTTCTACTCTCTTTAAATCATCATTCCACCAATCGCTCCTCTTCCCTCCCGCACCCACTTTCCTGTAACCACAAACTTCTGCTGAACACTCTAACACTACATTTTTAAACCTACCCCATACCTCTTCGACCCCATTGCCTATGCTCTCATTAGCCCATCTATCCTCCAATAGCTGTTTATATCTTACCCTAACTGCCTCCTCTTTTAGTTTATAAACCTTCACCTCTCTCTTCCCTGATGCTTCTATTCTCCTTGTATCCCATCTACCTTTTACTCTCAGTGTAGCTACAACTAGAAAGTGATCTGATATATCTGTGGCCCCTCTATAAACATGTACATCCTGAAGTCTACTCAACAGTCTTTTATCTACCAATACATAATCCAACAAACTACTGTCATTTCGCCCTACATCATATCTTTTATACTTATTTATCCTCTTTTTCTTAAAATATGTATTACCTATAACTAAACCCGTTTCTATAAAAGTTCAATCAAAGGGCTCCCATTATCATTTACACCTGGCACCCCAAACTTACCTAACACACCCTCTCTAAAAGTTTCTCGTACTTTAGCATTCAGGTCCCCTACCACAATTATTCTCTCACTTGGTTCAAAGGCTCCTATACATTCACTTAACATCTCCCAAAATCTCTCTCTCTCCTCTACATTCCTCTCTTCTCCAGGTGCATACACGCTTATTATGACCCACTTTTCGCATCCAACCTTTACTTTAATCCACATAATTCTTGAATTTACACATTCATATTCTCTTTTCTCCTTCCATAACTGATCCTTCAACGTTACTGCTACCCCTTCCTTTGCTCTAACTCTTTCAGATACTCCAGATTTAATCCCATTTATTTCCCCCCACCGAAACTCCCCTACCCCTTCAGCTTTGTTTCGCTTAGGGCCAGGACATCCAACTTCTTTTCATTCATAACATCAGCAATCATCTGTTTCTTGTCATCCGCACTACATCCACGCACATTCTAGCATCCCAGTCTTATAAAGTTTTTCTTCTTCTCTTTTTTAGTAAATGTCTACAGGAGAATGGGTTACTAGCCCATTGCTCCCGGCATTTTAGTCGCCTCATACGACACGCATGGCTTACGGAGGAAAGATTCTTTTCCACTTCCCCATGGACAATAGAAGAAATAAAGAAGAACAAGAGCTATTTAGAAAAAGGAGAAAAACCTAGATGTATGTATATATATATATGCATGTGCGTGTCTGTGAAGTGTGACCAAAGTGTAAGTAGGAGTAGCAAGATATCCCTGTTATCTAGCGTGTTTATGAGACAGAAAAAGAAACCAGCAATCCTACCAACATGCAAAACAGTTACAGGTTTCTGTTTCACAGTCATCTGGCAGGACGGTAGTACTTCCCTAGGTGGTTGCTGTCTACCAACCTACTACAGTACTATGAAAAAATTATTTTGGCAAATATATTTGACTGACTGATGATTTAAAATACTACATACCCCATATTTAATGGACTAGTAGGGAAAAGCAGGTGGTGGACAGAGATGAGATTGTGTTGCCATAATTATAACAATAATGGATAATTCTGCAACCAACTGACTCTGGCCATCTCTTCTGAATCAGCTGAACTCACAGATTTTTTCCCTTAATTCCAAGGTCCATTAAATCAAGGTCTATTAAATCGAGGGATAAGAAAATATGACTTGGATTTTATTACTAATTGTTTTGATAGCATGGCAAAAAAGAATACGTACCAAATTCAGACAATGAAGAAAAATACTGGCATGGGGAAAATCAAAGCAATAAAACTCACAATACCAGACTTTGTTATGGAATGCTGGGCCTAACTTACAGATTGAGAAGACAGTAGCTACACATTCTCACAAATGAAACGATAAGGAATCAGTTTGTTCACTAATCCAGATACTATTGACTCTGGTGGCATTTATTCTTTTCTTCCATGCTACACCTCATATTAAAAAGCTTTCACACGGTACAGCAGTGTTTCACACCCAAGTTGCTGGATGATCCATCAGTCTTTAAGGTTTATCCCACTAATAGCCTCCATGAGAACTGCAGTCCATTGAAAAATGTTAAAATATAGCTGGTCATATTTTGACCTCTGAATATAACATATCGTAATGTTCTATTCCTGTGACCACCAGATGAAATTACAAGCAGAGTTTCAACTTTTCTTCCTAAGCCGACACCATACTTGTGATTAATCAACTATTAAGAAGTGTATTTCAATAAAGGGAGTAAAAATAGGAAAAAGAAAAGGAGGAGGAGGAGGAGGAGGAAGGAAATGAGAAAAGAATGAGGAATAATAAGGAGGATGACAATGTAGAGGAGAGAATAAAGTAATAGAAATGAGACAGATGATGATCATCATCAAAGTATCAATGTATGAAACCCAAAAAAAACTTTGCAATATATTATTATAAACAGGTATAAGAAGTCTTTAAATTATGCAACAGTCATGCAGAACAATGGAAAAACTGTAATTGCAACATTTCATTTCATTCCAAAAGTAATACAAATCTTTCTTCTTTCAACACACCGGCTGTATCTCACCGAGGCGGGGTGGCCCAAAAGGAAAAACGAAAGTTTCTCCTTTTACATTTAGTAATATATACAGCAGAAGAGGTTACCAGCCCCTTGCTCCTGGCATTTTAGTCTCCTCTTACAACACGCATGGCTTACGGAGGAAGAATTCTGTTCCACTTCCCCATGGAGGTAAGAGGAAATAAACAAGAACAAGAACTAGAAAGAAAATAGAAGAAAACCCAGAGGGGTATGTATATATATGCTTGTACATGTATGTGTTCTAGGTAGTAGGTTGGTAGACAGCAACCGCCCAGGGAGGTACTACCGTCCTGCCAAGTGAGTGTAAAACTGAAGCCTGTAATTGTTTTACACGATGGTAAGATTGCTGGCGTCTTTTTTTTATCTGTCTCATACACATGCAAGATTTCAGGTATGTCTTGCTACTTCTACTTACACTTAGGTCACACTACACATACATGTACAAGCATATATATACACACCCCTTTGGGTTTTCTTCTATATTCTTTCTAGTTCTTGTTCTTGTTTATTTCCTCTTACCTCCATGGGGAAGTGGAACAGAATTCTTCCTCCGTAAGCCATGCGTGTTGTAAGAGGCGACTAAAATGCCGGGAGCAAGGAGCTAGTAACCCCTTCTCCTGTATATATTACTAAATGTAAAAGGAGAAACTTTCGTTTTTCCTTTTGGGCCACCCCGCCTCGGTGGGATACGGCCGGTGTGTTGAAAGAAAGAACATGTATGTGTAGTGTGACCTAAATGTAAGTAGAAGTAGCAAGACGTACCTGAAATCTTGCATGTTCATGAGACAGAAAAATGGACACCAGCAATCCTACCATCATGTAAAACAATTACAGGCTTTCGTTTTACACTCACTTGGCAGGACGGTAGTACCTCCCTGGGTGGTTGCTGTCTACCAACCTACTACCTAGGAGTAATACAAATACGTAAACCATACCACGGGCGGGATTTGAACCCGCAGCCAGAGAGTCTCGAAACTCCAGACCATCGCGTTAGCCACTGGACCAGTGGCTAGCTGGTTCAGTGGCTAACGCAACGGTCTGGAGTTTTGAGACTCTCTGACCGCGGGTTCAAATCCCGCCCATGGTATGGTTTCTAATACAAATATATGAACTCTCAACACTGACCTTCCTAACTGCACCAGGCCGACCTTTCCATCAGATGTGCCATACAACAACTTATCGCCATTTTCACCACCATCATTGTAGAAGAGTTGAAGACTGGTTGGTGGAGACGGGAGCTCAACCGAGTACAACACCTCAGAATCTCTCATAACTCGAAGCAGGCGATCCTCACAAGCCAGAATGGGCACTAAATATTTCATCTGTTGATTGTATTGATAATGAATATGCTGTAAATTAAAATAATACATGTTCAATAAGAAATAAAGGTATTAATAATGCAACAGGTCACTACCTTAGTGAGGAAATGACTGGTGTGCCTTCCTTGAGTACATGTTTGATATCATTAGGCTCAATTTTTACACTCAGCTCATCTTTAATAATTCAAGACTTTAAATAGTTTAGAAACTGACAAGTTGAAGAAAGAGACAATTTTGCAATATTTGGGATTTCTATTGAAGAAATGTTTCTGACCTGTATTTCTACAGTCTGTACAATCAAAGGTTAGCTGCTGCTACTTACTCTTTCCACTGGCAGTGTGATGACATCATTAATTTTATCAGCAGCTAAGTAAAAATTGGAATCTTGGCAGTCATGATAATGGTTGTAAACATAGTCTCCACACACAAGTAAATCACTACCACTGATGTGCCTGGGGAAGATAATGTGCATCTTTTAGATATGTGAAAGAGAGGGAAAGAAAAGTTTGAAGAAAGAATATGAAAGTGAAGGAAAGGGAAAGTGAAGATGAAAGCAAAAGAATGAGAAAGAAGAAAGGCTGAGAAATCACTGCAGACTGAATCCTCTTTATTTTCACAGTTCAATTTTATAACCAATTAGCTTTCTATGTATGTATAGTATCCAAAAATTTGATAAATGGCTACCTTTCCAGAAGTGAAAGCAACACTTAGGGAAAACGCACATGCAAGATATATTTAAATACTGGAGCACTGCCCAGCATGGAGACATTATGAATTACAGTGGAACCTCAAAAATTGAACGTAACACATATCGAACGTTTTGAAAATAAGACCCTTTTTTCGGACAAACTGTGTCCCTATTATCGAACGCGCCCCTATTTTCGGACCGCCGGGTACGGAACCTGTCCACCTCCCCATGGGGACGTGAGCAGTCTAGCTTTGTTTATGCTTGAGTGAACACTAACCTGCGCTCTCATTCACACATTTTACGATTATTTCATTGTGTTTAGTGCTTGTGGGACTGTGAAATAAGCTGCCATGGGTGCAAAGAAACTTGCTAGTGGTACCCCTGTGGTAAAGAAAGTGAGAAACACCATAGATGTGAAGAAGGAAATAATACAGAAGTATGAGAGTGGAATGATGTCCAAATGCTTGTGGAGAAATACCACCCTGAGCAAGCTGAAACAAGCCATCTTTGCAACAAGTTCAGTGACAGAGACATGTCCCATTTTAGGGAAATGTTAAAGAGGCACCAGAAACAGAGGATTGTGGACAGTTATTTTGCGAGACAGGGGTCCAGTGACTCTCAAGTTGGTCCTAGTGGCATTAAAAGACAGAGAAGGGAAGTAACCCCAGAGAGGACTTTACCTGAAGTCCTCATGGTGGGGGATTCTCCTTCCAAACACTAACCCCAACTCCCTCTCTCCTCCTCCCTATCTTCCAGATGCCATCACCAATCTTCAATAAAGGTAAGTAAAAATGTTATTTTATATGTATTACTATACATAATTAAAGACTATAGTATTTGTTGTATGTAAAACTGTAATTAATCTCTATTAAATGTATTTTTTGTGTGAATATTTTTGGGTTTCTGGAACGGATTCATTGTATTTCCATTATTTCTTATGGGAAATATTGCTTCGAATATCAGATTTTTCGAATTTAGAACTAGCTCCTGGAACGGATTAAATTCGAAATATGAGGTTCCACTGTACAGTACTTTTCAGTCTTAGGGAGGGTGAGTGGGTGAGTGAGTGGAATATACTTTGTGAGGTGGTGGAGGAGGCAAACATTATACAGAACACAGATTCAAGAGCAACATGATCAGGCCAGTGATGCTGGTCAATTAGAGAAAAGGCAAAGGCAGGAATTAAGACTCAGCCCCAGCAAACACAACTAGGCAAGCACAGATGGCACCCAGATTTAAAACACCCTATGATGTGGGCATTTTTTTTTTTTTTCTTTTTTCAACAAGTCGGCCGTCTCCCACCAACGCAGGGTGACCCAAAAAGAAAGAAAATCCACAAAAAGAAAATACTTTCATCATCATTCAACACTTTCACCTCACTCACACATAATCACTGTTTTTGCAGAGGTGCTCAGAACACAACAGTTTAGAAGCATATACGTATAAAGATACACAGCATATCCCTCCAAACTGCTAATATCCTGAAACCCCTCCTTTAGAGTGCAGGCATTGTACTTCTCATTTCCAGGACTCAAGTCCGGCTATATAAAAATAACCGGTTTCCCTGAATCCCTTCACTAAATATTACCCTGCTCACACTCCAACAGATCGTCAGGTCCCAAATACCATTCGTCTCCATTCACTCCTATCGAACACACTCATGCACGCCTGCTGGAAGTCCAAGTTCCTCACCCACAAAACCTCCCTTACCCCTTCCTTCCAACCTTTTCGAGGACAACCCCTACCCCGCCTTCCTTCTCCTTCAGATTTAAATGCTCTCCATGTCATTCTACTTTGATCCATTCTCTCTAAATGACCAAACCACCTCAACAACCCCTCTTCAGCCCTCTGACTAATACTTTTATTAACTCCACACCTTCTCCTAATTTCCACACTCCTAATTTTCTGCATAATATTTACACCATACATTGCCCTTAGACAGGACATCTCCACTGCCTCCAACCGCCTCCTCGCTGCTGCATTCACAACCCAAGCTTCACACCCATATAAGAGTGTTGGTACTACTATACATTCCCTTCTTTGCCTCCATACATAATGATTTTTGACTCCACATATACCTCAATGCACCACTTACCTTTTTTCCTTCATCAATTCTATGATTAACCTCATCCTTCATAAATCCATCCGCCGACACGTCAACTCCCAAGTAATCTGAAAACATTCACTTCTTCCATACTCCTCCTCCCCAATTTGATATCCAATTTTTCTTTATCTAAATCATTTGATACCCTCATCACCTTACTCTTTTCTATGTTCACTTTCAACTTTCTATCTTTACACAAACTCCCAAACTCATCCACTAACCTTCGCAATTTTTCTTTAGAATCTCCCATAAGCACAGTATCATTAGCAAAAAGTAACTGTGTCAATTCCCATTTTGTATTTGATTCCCCATAATTTAATCCCACCCCTCTCCCGAACACCCTAGCATTTACTTCTTTTACAACCCCATCTATAAATATATTAAACAACCATGGTGACATTACACATCCCTGTCTAAGACCTACTTTTACCGGGAAGTAGTCTCCCTCTTTTCTACACACCCTAACCTGAGCCACACTATCCTCATAAAAACTCTTTACAGCATTTAGTAGCTTACCACCTATTCCATATACTTGCAACATCTGCCACACTGCTCCCCTATCCACTCTATCATATGCCTTTTCTAAATCCATAAATGCAATAAAAACTTCCCTACCTTTATCTAAACACTGTTCACATATATGTTTCAATGTAAACACTTGATCTACACATCCCCTACCCACTCTGAAACCTCCTTGCTCATCTGCAACCCTACATTCTGTCTTACCTCTAATTCTTTCAATTATAACCCTACCGTACACTTTTCCTGGTATACTCAGTAAACTTATTCCTCTATAATTTTTACAATCTCTTTTGTCCCCCTTCCCTTTATATAAAGGGACTATACATGCTCTCTGCCAATCCCTAGGTACCTTCCCCTCTTTCATACATTTATTAAATAAAAGTACCAACCACTCCAACACTATATCCCCCCCTGCTTTTAACATTTCTGTCATGATCCCATCAGTTCCAGCTGCTTTACCCCCTTTCATTCTACGTAATGCCTCACGTACCTCCCCCACACTTAAATTCTGCTCTTCTTCACTCCTAAAAGATGGTATACCTCCCTAGCCAGTGCATGAAATTACCACCTCCCTTTCTTCCTCAACATTTAAAAGTTCCTCAAAATATTCTCGCCATCTACCTAATACTGTACCTCCCTCTCCCCATCTACTAACTCCCCTACTCTGTTTTTAACTGGCAAATGCATACGTTCCCTAGGCTTTCTTAACTTGTTTAACTCACTCCAAAATTTTTTCTTATTTTCATTAAAATTTCTTGACAGTGCCTCTCCCATTCTATCATCTGCTCTCCTTTTGCACTCTCTCACCACTCTCTTTACCTTTCTTTTACTCTCCATATACTCTGCTCTTCTTATAACACTTCTGCTTTGTAAAAACCTCTCGTAAGCTACCTTTTTCTCTTTTATCACACCCTTTACTTCATCATTCCACCAATCACTCCTCTTTCCTCCTGCCCCCACACTCCTATAACCACAAACTTCTGCATTTTTAAAACTCATCCAACCCTCTTCAACCCCCCACTACTCATCTTTGCACTAGCCCGCCTTTCTGCTAATAGTCGCTTATATCTCACCCGAACTTCCTCCTCCCTTAGTTTATACACTTTCACTTCCCTCCTACTTGTTGTTGCCACCTTCCTCTTGTCCCATCTACCTCTTACTCTAACTTTAGCTCCAACTAAATAATGATCCGATATATCAGTTGCCCCTCTATAAACATGTACATCCTGGAGGCTACCCATCAACCTTTTATCCACCAATACATAATCTAATAAACTACTTTCATTACATGCTACATCATACCTTGTATATTTATTTATCCTCTTTTTCATAAAATATTTATTACTTATTACCAAATCTTTCTCTACACATAGCTCTTATGTGGCCTGTGAGATCAAAGTAAGGTGCAATGTACATATATACACTCGTTGTATACAACACAATAAGCACACAAACATAATTATCAATATATTGTTTACAAAACTTGTTTACAAAAACAAACAATACAAAACATTGTTTATTATTATTGTTCTATAATATATATACCAATATACAGTCACTGAACATATTCCTATTAGTTCTGCAGCTTGTGGAACTCTGAAACATGGTGTCATACACAATGGTGTTTTATCTTTCTCCCTCATTCTATCTCTTTCAATCTGTCTCTCTCTTTCTATCTGTCTATCTATCTCTGTCTCACAGGTACACATAAATACAAGTATACATAGTATAAATTACCTAGGATAACCCAAGAAATCCAGACAAAGTGCTATACTCTGCTTGAAGATGTGAGTAAAAGTGATGACGCAGTCTTGTGGCTCTCTGAGACAGAGAGCTAGATGGATAGACAGGGAGCTTGACAGACAGGCAAATAGACAGACAGAAATGTTAGTATACCAGCAAAAACAAAGGGAGGGCGATGTTCATCTCATCTTTTGGCATCAGCTCTACCCTCATTTACCCTCATCAAACGTCAGCACTTATCAGATGTTATCTCCCCTTATCTTGTTACTGTCATGGGTGAACATTTATTATTACATATTATTATTATTACCTATTATTATTATTATGTATTATTATTATTATTATTATTATTATTATTATTATTATTATTATTATTATGTATAATTATTATTATGTATTATTATTATGTATTATTGTTATCATTACGTATTCTTCTTCTTCCTCCTCCTCCTCTTCCTCCTCCTCCTCTTCTTCCTCCTCCTCCTCCTCTTCTTCTTCCTCCTCCTCCTCCTCCTCCTCCTCCTCCTCTGCCTCCTCCTCCTCTTGCCTCCTCCTCCTCTTGCCTCCTCCTCCTCTTGCCTCCTCCTCCTCTGCCTCCTCCTCCTCCTCCTCCTCCATTCTTGGAACAAGTTTGAAGAGCTTGTAGTTCATAATCACTATCATTATCATCACCAATGCTCACATCTGAGTCTGGGATTTTGGGAAATAGGAGTTTCCTCTTTGATTCTGGTACAACTGAACGACGGCCCAGCACCAGAGGTGGAAGGCTGTGGGTTGTCTGGGTTTTCCTCACTATTACCCATATTATGGTCATTAGTTTCGGTCAAAACCTCACCAGAACCTTGAAACTCATCTTCACTGTCACTTCCATCTGTATTAGAACTGTCACTGGGGAACAAAAATGTCCCAATTCGCCGAGGAGTGAGGAACTTCTTACCACAGGGCACGGTGGAAATTGTGTACTATGATGGCATTCCCACAATGCACCACTGGGTCCCAGATTTTTTTCCTACTGCGCACACCCACCACACAGACCCATTCTCTCACATCTAGGCTTATCAGCCTTTTCCTGTGAGATTTGAGGCCGCTAGAATTTATGCGTACTAGTACGACAAAAACCCCTACGCGTAAGAAATTAAAGGCTTCCCATTTACATTTACCCCTGGCACCCCAAATTTACCTACTACTCCCTCCACAACATTTTTACCCACTTTAGCATTGAAATCCCCAACCACAAGTACTCTCACACTTGGTTCAAAACTCCCCACAGCATTCACTAAACATTTCCCAAAATCTCTCTCCTCTACACTTCTCTCTTCTCCAGGTGTATACGCTTACTATAACCCACTTTTCACATCCAACCTTTATTTTACTCCACATAATCCTTGAATTAATACATTTAAAGTCCTTCTTTTCCTGCCATATCTTATCCTTCAACATTATTGCTACTCCTTCTTTAGCTCTAACTCTATTTGAAACCCCTGATCTAATCCCATTTATTCCTCTCCACTGAAACTCTCCCACCCCCTTCAGCTTTGTTTCACTTAAAGCCAGGACATCCAGCTTCTTCTCATTCATAACATCCACAATCATCTCTTTCTTATCATTTGCACAACATCCACACACATTCAGACTTCCCACTTTGACATTTTTCTTATTATTCTTTTTAGTAATCTTTACAGGAAATGGGGTTACTAGCCCATTGTTTCCGGCATTTTAGTTGATTTTTACAACACGCATGGCTTACGGAGGAAAGATTCATATTCCACTTCCCCATGGATATAAAAGGAAAAGTAATAAGACCAAGAACTATTAAGATAAAATCAAAGAAAACTCAGATGAGTGTGTATAAATAAACGTGTACATGTATGTGTAGTGTGACCTAAGTGTAAGTAGAAGTAGCAAGATGTACCTGTAATCTTGCATATTTATGAGACAGACAAAAGACACCAGCAATCCTACCATCATGTAAAACAATTACAGGCTTTCGTTTTACACTCACTTGGCAGGACGGTAGTACCTCCCTGGGTGGTTGCTGTCTACCAACCTACTACCTATATGAAATACTGACTACAACATTCAGAACCTATTAATTAGAGTCAGACCCACAAATATTGATCTATAATTATTATTATTATTATTATTTTTTTTTTTTTAAACAAGTCGGCCATCTCCCACCGAGGCAGGGTGACCCAAAAAGAAAGAAAATCCCCAAAAAGAAAATACTTTCATCATCATTCAACACTTTCACCTCACTCACACATAATCACTTTTTGCAGAGGTGCTCAGAACACAACAGTTTAGAAGCATATACGTATAAAGATGCACAACATATCCCTCCAAACTGCTAATATCCCAAAACCCCTCCTTTATTATAATTATTTATTATTATACTCAAAAAGAAGCGCTGAACCTACTAGGGTCATACAGCGCTGATAGATTTGTATAGATACCGATACTTGACACTAATGTGAAATACTGATCCCTGTCAATGTATGTAGTCAATTTATGCAATGCCTGCAATCAATTTCAAGAGTACTTCCACCCTTGCAGCCCAGCCAGAAGTTAGACTTCTTTACAGATTTCCTTATCAACTGGGGAACTTCAGACTGCAGACCAATATATCCATCACAGCCTGGCTAGTAAGTAAGTTAATTTAGGTATACATAAATAGTTACATAGATTATTATACATGGTAGCATATGTGTAGAAAACTTAGGATAACCCAAAAAAATCAGACAGAGTGACTTATTTCCATTGAAGTCCTGATATGATAATCACATACACATATAAAGCAAGTTTTATTGTATTAAGGACATAATACTGGTTAAAATAAAAAAAATAAAAAAAAATTACAAAGATTTCTTGACTAATTCAACTTACATGGATTTGATTTCTTCTGTTAGGTTTGTGTCAAAACCCAAGAACTGCTTCCCTTTCTTTGTATAGCCTCTCACTTCATTGCCAGATGATAAAAATATTTTATCTCTTATTGTTCCTGTTTAAAGAAAAACTTATTAGAGAATAATGCTTTGATAAAAATTCAGCAGGTATCTAATATTTTCAGTTTTTGACAGTAGAAATCTGAGTGCAGCAATCGCTGTACAAGTTCCCCAATTTCACCTATTGTTGCAAATCACTTGTATGGCAAACTGCAAAGTTATGCCCAATCAGAAGTGTAATTCTATACCTTTTCTGTATGCCAGTAGCTGTAATAAGAAAAATATTATACAGGTGTAAAACATATTACATGTGACAACTGACAAGTGCAGAGCAAAGCCAATGTTAAAATATTATGTAGGTCAGTGAAGCAAGAGCAGTGATAACTATTCACCAGAATGTAGCATTACTGCAGAAAGTATAAATCTATTTATTTTATCTGTAACAATTTAGGTTCATTTCCTTCACAGCTCAGTCTCAGACTTTACAGTGAATATTCTTAAGAAAGACTCACACATTCAAGCTTTGTCACAAACCAGTCACCTTAGAGCATTGGTGAAACGATATCTGCAGATCATGGTGCTGCTGATAACTACATGCAAGAATTTAACCCTTTGATTTCAGAAAAAAATTTAATAAATACAAATATTGGTGTAAAGTACTGTACCACAAAATTAAGATATGTAGTTAAAAAAATATATGAAAATCAAAAACAAATTTTAGTATTAAATAACAAAACAATCTATGAAGTATTTTTTATGTTAAAGTTATTTACATGCCAGAAATTAAACCTAAAAAAGGCTTACCAATAGCTCCTCCCAACTCCAAACGGGTTATGCTTTTTTCAGTCTGTGCCCTAAAACCAAACTGGACTTCTCCTCGTTTCATAGTGAAGAGCTGGATCACGCCATCATGATCTCCCACTACCACCTACATACATATGTCAATTATTTTGAAGTCAATCATATATATGAAAAGGATCCTTTTATATTCATCACTACACAATACAGTACTCCATTAATTGAGTGAACCATACACTAACTGCCCAGGTAATACAATCAAGTAACCCACATTTGACAGCACAGAAATAATGTGAGCATGTCTGATCTACTGGAAATCCTCCTCAAACATGTTATTTCCGTACCGTTGAATGTGGAATACTCAACAACATTCTATTATTATATTCTGTAGTAAACAAATTATTAAAACTAAAAAAAGATAAAAAAAATTCTAACAGAATATAAGAAATGCCTTTCTAATGAAAAAGAAACTGCAGAACTTAATGAGGAATCCTCAACCCATATAACTCATGTCTCCTGTAATATATCATAAAAGAAAGAAAGAATTGATCTGAAGATTGATTTTAAAGGTTGTGGCAGTGGAGAATAGTTATGTGGAATGAATGCTAGGAATATATGTACATAGTTGTAACTGGAGGGGTATATGTGTTTGTGGCAGTGATTTGGAGTAAAGATTTGTGGGAGCGAGATGAAGGAGTAAAGGTTTGTGGAAGTGAGTTGGAGGATTATATGTGTGTGACGGTGAACAGGATGTGGTAATGAGTTGTGGAAAGGATGCTGGAGTGAGTTTAACAAGTACAGAAGTGAGTTGAAGGAGTTCTGGAGTTGCAATGGTGTGAGTTAGAAAGGTGGGAGCGATTTAAAAGGGTGAGAGTACGACAGAGGGAAATGGAGTGAATTGTGGATATGTATGGAGTAAGGCGAAAGGATATTTATTAAATGAAAGAGCAAGGTAGAGGTGTGTGAGTGATCTATAAGCGTATAGATCTGGAGCATATCTGGAGGGTGTTTCAGGGGTCAATGCCCCCAAAGCTCAGTCCATGATCATGCCTCGTGGTGGATCAGGGCCTGATCAACCAGGCTGTTAGTGTTGGCTGCACGTAAACCAACATATGAATCACAGCCCAGCTGGTCAGGTATTGATTTTAGGTGCCTGTCCAGTGCCTTCTTGAAGACAGCCAGGGGTCTATTGGTAAACCTCCTTATGTATGATGGGAGGCAGTTGAACAGTCTTAGGCCCCTGACACTTACTGTGTTGTGTCTTAGTGTACTCATGGGAATAAGCTGTCAAGGTTTTATAAAAAATTTCTTAAAATGAACATTATCACTGTACCTTCTGCTGTGTTTTTGGTGCGCTGTTAGGAATAACACGTAAACATCGCGAAGAGGTCAGTCCAACTTGCATATAATCTATGCGTGTCAGGTTTAATTCCATGCCAGCAATCTGAAAACAATTCATCCATATTAAACTTAATCGAGGGAAGCACTAAACCCATAGGGATCAGATATCCATATTATAATAATCAGCAAAACTTCTATTACAATGCAAGGGATGCAAACAGAAATAATTCACAGTGTCTTGATTGGGTTAGTGTGGGTTAAATCTACACTTTATTATTATTAGTATTACAATCAAAACTAAGCGCTAAACCCACAAGGGTCATACACCTATTACATTGACAGATCGATAAACCCGTAGGGGTCATACAGTGCCTGGGGGAATTGGGAGACATTCAGGTTCGATGTAAGGGAAAGGTAGATCCAATTCCCTGGATCAAAAGCTTTTCACTGGCATCAAGGTCCTTGAAGATATAAAACCAAAATAAAAAATCTTACTTAGTTAAAACTTTAAGTAACTCCTTAGTCTTCTATAGCGCTCTTTCCTCCTATATTTCTATATAAACTCTCCACAATACTATACAAAACTCTTCATCACTAGCTAATTTTTTTCCTTAATTCTGCGTTTTATGTGGGTTTTTTAATTAAAGTTCCAGCGAATAACTACTCCAAAATAAGTTTTGGCTGGAATGTTTTTAACTTCCAGTGAACTTGTCTGAATGTTTGCATTATTGTGTCCGAATCCTTGCAATGTTGTGTCCGAATACTTGTATTCTTGTGTCCGAATGTTTGCATTGTTGTGGCCGAATGCTTCCGTTGTTATGCAATATGATTGCATTGTTACGTCCGTATGATTCCATTGTTACGTCCGTATGCTTCCATTGTTACGGCAGTATGAGTTTACCTGGAGTTTACCTGGAGAGAGTTCCGAGGGTCAACGCCCCCGCGGCCCGGTCTGTGAGTACAGTAATACGTCCGAATAATTGCAATGCTATGTCCGAATGCTTACAGTGCTATGTTATATTTGCAAGGGAGAAAGCGCTAAACTGTATTTACCTGGAGAGAGTTTCGGGGGTCAACGCCCCCGCGGCCCGGTCTGTGACCAGGCCTCCTGGTGGATCAGCCCCTGATCAACCAGGCTGTTGCTGCTGGCTGCACGCAAACCAACGTACGAGCCACAGCCCGGCTGATCAGGAACTGACTTTAGGTGATTGTCCAGTGCCAGCTTGAAGACTGCCAGGGGTCTGTTGGTAATCCCCCTTATGTATGCTGGGAGGCAGTTGAACAGTCTCGGGCCCCTGACACTTATTGTATGGTCTCTTAACGTGCTAGTGACACCCCTGCTTTTCATTGGGGGGATGGTGCATCGTCTGCCAAGTCTTTTGCTTTCGTAGTGAGTGATTTTCGTGTGCAAGTTCGGTACTAGTCCCTCTAGGATTTTCCAGGTGTATATAATCATGTATCTCTCCCGCCTGCGTTCCAGGGAATACAGGTTTAGAAACCTCAAGCGCTCCCAGTAATTGAGGTGTTTTATCTCCGTTATGCGCGCCGTGAAAGTTCTCTGTACATTTTCTAGGTCGGCAATTTCACCTGCCTTGAAAGGTATGGCTCGAACAGCACCTGAGAATGTAAAATATTGTGGTTTGATCCAAGTTAGGGAAGGACAGCCCATATTCATTGTATCGAGAGGTTTTCACCAGCATCAAAGGGGAAATAAGTCACCTCATTTGACTTATTTTTCTGGGGAAAGGTTTATCATTCATAAATATGTTAATATGTAAGACAGTTTTAATCATCTAAACCTGAGTAATTGAATCGAGGGTGCTCGTGTCTTGGTAGGCAAAGCTCTTGATTCACACGCTTAGAATTCAGGTTCGATTCCTGGTGCAGTTGAAAACATTAGGACGTGTTACCTAAAGACATCTGCTGTCCATGTTCACTCATCAGTAAAATAGGTACCTGGGTGTTAGTCGACTGGTGTGGGTCACATCCTGAAAAAATTGACATAATTTGCCCGAAATGCTCTGCATAACAAGGAGCTTTCTATATAGTAGTAGTTAATTACTTAACAGAGATTCTGGTTAGTGAAGCCAATAATTTCGGTGGGTGGTTGGTGCGGCCCTGAGACCGTCACGACCAATGTAAGATAAGTTAAGATTTTGTTGGGATTTTTAGCCCCGGAGGGTTAGCCACCCAGAATAACCTAAGAAAATCAGTGCATCATCGAGGACTCTCTGGCTTATTTCCATTTGAGCTCTTAAATCTTGTCCCCCAGGATGCCACCCACACCAGTCGATTAACACTCAGGTTACCTACTTGCTGGGTGAACGGGACATCAGGTGTAAGGAAACACGCCCAGTGTTTTCATCCTTGCCGAGGATCGAGCCATAGACACAGCGTGTGAGGCGAGAGTGTTCCCTACCAGGCCACGAGCCACTTTATTTAAGCACAGGTACACCTAAGTACAATTATCACACATGTGTAAATTATCCAGGATAACCCATTAAATTGACTTATTACTATTGGGGTCCTTGTAATATCTTAATTGTGGTTGCAGGGGTCGATTAGCAGCTCCTGGCCCCGTTGCTACTAGTGTATACACTGATGGGTATGTCTCTCAGTATACGACTATGGTTATAATTATATCCCTAATTTTTAAAGGGGTGGACTTGTAAGCCAGAGGAAGGCCTCGGTCAGATGACCAAAAACTCCAGCTGTGGGCCATCACATGGCGAAGACCTGCGTCAGGAAACACTTGTCCTGTTTCCTGACGAATCTTACCTAACCTAACCTCTCAGTATATATATACTCTCCCTCTTGACAGGGTATGTACACTGGAAGGTATGTGTCTCAGTGTATATACCACACCCTCACACCCTTCTTAACAGTGTACATACAGTAAGAAACAAATCTCAGTGTAGTATATATGCACCATTCCACTTAACGGGGTATATACACTGAGACATACCTTTCAACATACATACCCTGACATGAAACACTGGGTAAACCTGGAGAGGGTTTCGGGGGTCAACGCCCCCGCGGCTCGGTCTGTGACCAGACCTCATGGTGGATCAGGGTCTGATCAACCAGGCTGTTACTGCTACGTACGAACCACAGCCCGGCTGATCAGGTACTGACTTTAAGTGCCAGTCCAGAGCCTTCTTGAAGACACTAAAATGTACATTTCTCAGTGTATAAAAGCTAAGATTCCCCTTTTAATCCATATTTTAGGTATGAAAGTATATACAATAAGAGATTCCATTTTGGTTCTAATAACGGTGTTAATGACCGCTGGTTATATCGATTTTTTAACACTTCCAAGGAGCAAAGGGAACCCCTTAGATCCAAGGAATTGGATCAAGGGCCCATTTTGATCCATGGATCTGAGAAGATCCATGGATTACATGACCACCTACGAGTTAAGTGTGACCTGAGAGTCTAACACCCAGGATCAAGAGCCCCTACAGAGGTAAGAGAAGGGGACCTGAGAGTCTAACACCCAGGATCAAGAGCCCCTACAGAGGTAAGGGAGGGGGACCTGAGAGTCTAACACCCAGGATCAAGAGCCCCTACAGAGGTAAGAGAAGGGGACCTGAGAGTCTAACACCCAGGATCAAGAGCCCCTACAGAGGTAAGGGAAGGGGACCTGAGAGTCTAACACCCATGATCAAGAGCCCCTACAGAGGTAAGAGAAGGGGACCTGAGAGTCTAACTCCCAGGATGAAGAGCCCCTATAGAGGTAAGGGAAGGGAACCTGAGAGTCTAACACCCAGGATCAAGAGCCCCTACAGAGGTAAGGGAAGGAGACCTGAGAGTCTAACACCCAGGATCAAGAGCCCCTACAGAGGTAAGGGAAGGAGACCTGAGAGTCTAACACCCAGGATCAAGAACCCCTACAGAGGTAAGGGAAGGGGACCTGAGAGTCTAACACCCAGGATCAAGAGCCCCTACAGAAGTAAGGGAGGGGGACCTGAGAGTATAACACCCAGGATCAAGAGCCCCTACAGAGCTAAGGGAAGGGGACCTGAGAGTCTAACACCCAGGATCAAGAGCCCCTACAGAGGTAAGGGAAGGGGACCTGAGAGTCTAACACCCAGGATCAAGAGCCCCTACAGAGGTAAGGGAAGGAGACCTGAGAGTCTAACACCCAGGATCAAGAGCCCCTACAGAAGTAAGGGAAGGGGATCTGAGAGTCTAACACCCAGGATCAAGAGCCCCTACAGAGGTAAGGGAAGGGGACCTGAGAGTCTAACACCCAGGATCAAGAGCCCCTACAGAGGTAAGGGAAGGGGACCTGAGAGTCTAACACCCAGGATCAAGAGCCCCTACAGAGGTAAGGGAAGGGGACCTGAGAGTCTAACACCCAGGATCAAGAGCCCCTACAGAGGTAAGGGAAGGGGACCTGAGAGTCTAACACCCAGGATCAAGAGCCCCTACAGAGGTAAGGGAAGGGGACCTGAGAGTCTAACACCCAGGATCAAGAGCCCCTACAGAAGTAAGGGAAGGGGACCTGAGAGTCTAACACCCAGGATCAAGAGCCCCTACAGAAGTAAGGGAAGGAGACCTGAGAGTCTAACACCCAGGATCAAGAGCCCCTACAGAAGTAAGGGAAGGGGACCTGAGAGTCTAACACCCGGGATCAAGAGCCCCTACAGAAGTAAGGGAAGGGGACCTGAGAGTCTAACACCCGGGATCAAGAGCCCCAACAGAAGTAAGGGAAGGGGACCTGAGAGTCTAACACCCAGGATCAAGAGCCCCTACAGAAGTAAGGGAAGGGGACCTGAGAGTCTAACACCCATGATCAAGAGCCCCTACAGAAGTAAGGAAAGGGGACCTGAGAGTCTAACACCCAGAATCAAGAGCCCCTACAGAGGTAAGGGAAGGGGACCTGAGAGTCTAACACCCAGGATCAAGAGCCCCTACAGAAGTAAGGGATGGAGACCTGAGAGTCTAACACCCAGGATCAAGAGCCCCTACAGAGGTAAGGGAAGGAGACCTGAGAGTCTAACACCTAGGATCAAGAGCCCCTACAGAAGTAAGGGAAGGGGACCTGAGAGTCTAACACCCAGGATCAAGAGCCCCTACAGAGGTAAGGGAAGGGGACCTGAGAGTCTAACACCCAGGATCAAGAGCCCCTACAGAGGTAAGGGAAGGGGACCTGAGAGTCTAACACCCAGGATCAAGAGCCCCTACAGAAGTAAGGGAAGGAGACCTGAGAGTCTAACACTCAGGATCAAGAGCCCCTACAGAGGTAAGGGAAGGAGACCTGAGAGTCTAACACCTAGGATCAAGAGCCCCTACAGAAGTAAGGGAAGGGGACCTGAGAGTCTAACACCCAGGATCAAGAGCCCCTACAGAGGTAAGGGAAGGGGACCTGAGAGTCTAACACCCAGGATCAAGAGCCCCTACAGAGGTAAGGGAAGGGGACCTGAGAGTCTAACACCCAGGATCAAGAGCCCCTACAGAGGTAAGGGAAGGGGACCTGAGAGTCTAACACCCAGGATCAAGAGCCCCTACAGAGGTAAGGGAAGGGGACCTGAGAGTCTAACACCCAGGATCAAGAGCCCCTACAGAGGTAAGGGAAGGGGACCTGAGAGTCTAACACCCAGGATCAAGAGCCCCTACAGAGGTAAGGGAAGGGGACCTGAGAGTTGTGTCAGCCCTTAACTCCAACACTAACAACACATCTGGCTCCATCAATGAAGAAAATTCCCTTGAAATTATTTTTTCAGAGTTGTAATAATTTTTTTCCTGCACTTCAGCCCATGGCGAAGATGAAATAGTATTATATATTCCTCGTGATGAAGGCAAGTATATATTACGTTGAGTTATACGAAGATTTTTATATACATATAAGATTTTGAAGGAGTCCTCAATGGATTTTACGTAATATAAAGTAATTGCAATTACATTATTTTTCATTTAGTGATTTTAATTGTGATGTATATCAGGCTGTTTTTAAATTATTATTATAAAGTATATATAACTCAGACAGACATTGACTTTTTATATATATATATAAAAATATTTAAAGTCATCATATGGCACTGTACATTTTAATAACATTTTATAATGTAATATGATTCAAGTCTTTATTCTAATTATATATATTCTGTAATACTTTTATGTGTGTCTTATTAATATATGACAAAAAAATATGTGCTAATTTCAGCTGTTATTACAGTATTATTTAATTAAAAAGTGTCTTATGATCAGATATATTAGATATTTTCTTAAATTTGTTTGCAAAAAATACAATATAGTATGGAAATAAGACACTCTGTCTTATTTTTTTGGTTATCCTGGGTAGTTTACACCTATGTATGATAATTGTACATATGTGTACCTTAAATAGACTTACTTAGAGTCGATGTTGAAAATCTATCCAGCGTTGACGGAATTAGGGCGAGATAAAAAAAAATTGTATTTGGATTATTAGCCCAGAGGGCTGGCCACCCAAGGTAACCCCATAATGTCAGACTTTTTTGGGTTATCCTAGGTAATCTACACATATTCTGCTATGTATGATAATCGTTGTAACTGTATTTACGTGTATCTGTACCTAAATAAACTTACTTCGGTGTGTGAGCTGAGGTTATTATCAACCTAGCCATATTTGCTGCTTCAGTAATGTCTGCATCCATTTACAAGGCAGAAATAACATTAACTTAACAGCATGCACTGTAAAAAAAAAAAACAGCTGCAACTTTTGGATATACTGTCACCATATGGTTACCTGGCAGTAAATAGGTAAATTGGATCATTGACTTTGTCAATGATCCAAGTCGGACCGAAACGTCGTCGTAAGCTTCTCTTTTATGTGCGGGTTATTTGTGTATTGTGTAATTAGGTACCTGGGTGTTAGTCATCTGTGGGGTGACATCCTGGGGAAGAGGACCTAAAGTAATACCCCACTTAACATAAGCCACAGTACTTGGCTTTCTTGAGTTTCTGAGTTCACTAACCCTCAGGGGTTAATGGTCCTATAGGGTTAATAACCCCAGATGGGGATTAATAATCTGGGGTTAATAACTCCAGAGAGGGTAATCTGGATTAATAAACCTAAAGGAGGGTTAACCCCAGAGGGGGTTAATAACCTGGGGTTAATAACCCCAGAGGGGGCTTAATAATCTGGGGTTAATAACCCCAGAGGGGGCTTAATAATCTGGGGGTTAATAACCCCAGAGGGGGGTTAATAATCTGGGGTTAATAATCCCACAGGAGGGTTAATAATCTGAATTGTCTTTTTTTATCATCAAGAAATTAGAGGTGAATAATGACATTCAGCCTGTCGTCTTAATCACGGATGTTACATCACTGTTGTAAAGACAATCAGATGGGAGATGGGTGAAGGTACCTTTAACAGTGAAAACTTGACATAGTTATATGTCATGCTCAGTGGCTGCCAGTTTACTGTTAGCGTGACAGAAATTTTTATTGCATTTCTTCTATGGTTTTAACTTAGACTAACCTAGTGAAGTCGAACTACATGACTTATTTCCATCGGGATGCCAGAAATGTGCTTTGACTTCTAAAGTAACCATAGTCAGGAACTATTTAGGCACAGGTACACATAGTACAATTATCATACATAGTGTAAATTACCTAGGATAACCAAAAAAAGTCTGACAAAATGACTTACTTCCATTGGGGTCCTTAACAGACCCTCTCCAGGTATAATCCAGATATGCAGCTCTAACAATAAATATAATATGATTTTTTTTAATCATGATTTGTTTTATCAATTTGCAGTGTGCCTGGTCTTCTAATTAGTGACATTCATCTGTCTCACCTGTAGTGATGGTAAGTCACCAGTATATGTATGTGCTGAAATATTATCCAGACCCACTTAAGTTTAGTGCTTCAAAATAAATGAATATAATGATAATAAAATTAATATTAATAATATTAATTAATATTAATTAATATTATTAATTAATATTATTAATATTAATATTATTATTAAATAATAACAATGATAATAATAATGATGTAATAATAATAGTACAGTATGTGAACTTCTGTCTAAAAAATCTATAGAGAGAGGAGTTCCTGTTAAATCTGAATATGAGATTTTTTATCCATAATCTTGGCATTAATAAAGAGTTTCAGGTTTAATACACTTTGTTAAATCTAAAAGTAGTTTACCCAGCAGACCATAACAAGAAACAATTCTGATTTAATAGACTTTTTCTGTTGTTTCCAGATATTGTTAGGGAACAGATTTTGTCTCCTCAGTCCCAAATCCATTACATTTGTATTTTACTGAAATAATAATGTAAATGCTTGTTATAGACATGTCATAGTTTAGAAGGTCAGTTTGAATTGTGATAAGACCATGAGAAAGCAGGAACACTTCAACAGGCCTACTGGCCCACACTTGGCAGGTTCTTCTCACACCCAAGCCCACTAAAAAAAATATTCACTAACTTCTGGCAAGAATTCCATTGAACGAGTGATGGTAATTGTGTTTCCTTTGGGTCACTCAACTTTGGTGGGAAATGGTTAGTCAAGTAAAAAAAAAATTATTTTAGGCTTTTATTTTATTTAAAACTTTATACCTACCATCTGACTCATGACCCAGCTTGGTTCCGACCAACCGGTCGTAAGTCAAAATGGATGTAAGTCGAACTTTACTATTGAATATCAACATCACATTTTTGTGACTTTATTTTATTGTTTTATTTTGGTATTTCATTTTTTACTTTACTTTTTATGCTGTTAGTACTGTATTTTATACTGTAAGGTTTAGGATAAACACTGTGCATAACACAAACACTTGTTTATTTCCCAGAAATTTCACATAAAAAACGCAGTCGTAAGTCGAGTGGTCGTATGTCAAGCAGGTCGTAAGTCGGATGGTAGGTGTATACTTAATACATACATAAGTCGTTCAAACATACCTAGACTTGAAAATATTATTAAATAACAATACAAATACACCTCAACCCCTGCAAGTGACTCAACTATGTAAGTATACAGAAATTCACATAAATGTAAACACAAGGGAGTTCTACTTTAGTATGTTTTACCCTTGCTGGTTTAGTGCTTAGTTTTGACTCTAATAATAAATATTTTAGTGTGCATACTTTAACATATTAGTGTCAACTTCAAGAAATATTATGAGTGTTTAACTCTTACAGGATTTAAGTGTAGTGGGGCAGGAGCACAACAATGGCCTACCGCCATCATTGGGCGTTGTTTTACCAGCTGAAAAGCCAGCTGTCACAATGCCAGATCTGCCAAGCAGTTCCCAGGCTCCATCATTGGCCTCTCACAGTGACGATGGTAGGGAGTTTGTGTGTGGTTGGGGATCAGCGTTCATCAACATAACCGTCACATTTCCAATGAACAAACTCATGTTTCGTCAGGTATGGCAAGTGCAATGAAAGGAAATTTCTTAGCCAACTGGGTATTTGTAATATATAACTTGTAGTGTTACAGAAAGGAAAAGTGATCTTTTCTTTACTTTCTGTTATTTTCTACAAGTAAGCTTTGAAATTTAGCTGAAAGTTTGGGAAATAAATTCTTATGCACTCTGTTGTGTGTACATTGTGATGTGATACTTATATTACTGTTAATATACTCTCAAAACTGGTTACAAAGGCCAAGTGACATAAAAGCAATGTACGTGTATTTGTTTTTTCTGTTAATACAAAGCTTAACGTGATTTTGTTTGTGTTTGAGAATCGAGCGAAACAGAATGACTTCAAGAGTGTATCAGTCTGTAGTGGAAGGAAGGTGGGGTAGGGGTCGGCCTAGGAAAGGTTGGAGGGAGGGGGTAAAGGAGGTTTTGTGTGCGAGGGGCTTGGACTTCCAGCAGGCATGCGTGAGCATGTTTGATAGGAGTGAATGGAGACAAATAGTTTTTAATACTTGACGTGCTGTTGGAGTGTGAGCAAAGTAACATTTATGAAGGGGTTCAGGGAAACCGGCAGGCCGGACTTGAGTCCTGGAGATGGGAAGTACAGTGCCTGCACTCTGAAGGAGGGGTGTTAATGTTGCAGTTTAAAAACTGTAGTGTAAAGCACCCTTCTGGCAAGACAGTGATGGAGTGAATGATGGTGAAAGTTTTTCTTTTTCGAGCCACCCTGCCTTGGTGGGAATCGGCCAGTGTGATAATAATAATAATAATTGTACTGAGTCTATAATTTGATTTCTCACAACAGTGACCTTTCACTTATCTTTTTCAGAAATACTCACCTATTCTTGGAATTTGTTGTTCTTGATTTTCAATTTTTCGTTTAACAATATATTTTAAGGCAATAAATGGAATGTTTTTAAAATTACTGTTATTTTATAATCATTAGAAATACAGCTGAGTTACATGATTCTTATTTGAAATAGTGACTCAGCATTGATGTTCAAATTACAGAAATTCCTAATGCAACATACCCATCCCTTGACTTGTGTGGAAGATGTGTCACTAAAAAAAAAAAAAAGTCCCATACAAAATGAAATCATGCAAATCCAACAATAAATACATGTATTGGTATAATATAAGATGTATGAGCTTGTATCTTTATATAAAATTGACCACACCCTAGTTATTTAATACAAATGAAGTTTAGTCTTGTTATCTTTCATCGGGAGTTACTTGCATATTTCTCCCAATGTAGCTAGCAGTGTTAGGACCAGCCACACTGATACATAGCACCAGAACTGGCTTGAGTATTTTTAAAAATATTGCAGCGATCATTTTTGTGTGTGTGTACTCGCCTATTTGTGGTTGCAGGGGTCGACTCATAGCTCCTGGCCCTGCCTCTTCACTGATTGTTACTAGGTCCTCTCTCTCCCTGCTCCATGAGCTTTATCATACCTCGCCTTAAAAGTATGTATGGTTCCCGCCTCCACTACGTCACTTTCTAGGCTATTCCATGGCCTGACTACTCTATGACTGAAGAAATACTTCCTAACATCCCTTTGATTCATCTGAGTCTTCAACTTCCAATTGCGACCTCTTGTTTCTTTGTCCCATATCTGGAACATCCCGTCTTTGTCCACCTTGTCTATTCCGCGCAGTATTTTATATGTCGTTATCATGTCTCCCCTGACCCTCCTGGCCTCCAGTGTCGTCAGGCCGATTTCCCTCAACTTTTCTTCATAGGACAATCCCCTTAGCTCTGGGACTAGTCTTGTTGCAAACCTTTGCACTTTCTCTAATTTCTTGATGTGCTTGACCAGGTGTGGATTCCAAACTGGTGCTGCATACTCCAGTATGGGCCTGACGTAAATGGTATACAGTCTTGAACAATTCCTTACTGAGGTATCGGAATGCTATCCGTAGGTTTGCCAGACGCCCATATGCTGCAGCAGTTATCTGATTGATGTGCGCCTCAGGAGATATGCTCGGTGTTATACTCACCCCCAGATCTTTTTCCTTGAGTGAGGTTTGTAGTCTTTGGCCATCTAGACTATATTATGTCTGCAGTCTTCTTTGCCCTTCCCCAATCTTCATGACTTTGCATTTGGCAGGGTTAAATTCAAGCAGCCAGTTGCTGGACCAGGCTTGTAGCCTGTCCAGGTCTCTTTGTAGTCCTGCCTGATCCTCATCCGATTTGATTCTTCTCATTAACTTCACATCATCTGCAAACAAGGACTCTTCTGAGTCTATCCCTTCTGTTATGGCATTCACATATACCAAAAACAGCACAGGTCCTAGGACTGACCCCTGTGGAACCCCGCTTGTCACAGGCGCCCACTCTGACACCTTGTCACGTCCCATGACTCGTTGTTGCCTCCCTGTCAGGTATTCTCTGATCCATTGCAGTGCCTTTCCTGTTATGTGTGCCTGATCCTCTAGCTTTTGCAGTAACCTCTTGTGAGGAACTGTGTCGAAGGCCTTCTTGCAGTCCAAAAAAATGCAGTTGATCCACCCCTCTCTCTCTTGTCTTACTTCTGTCACCTTGTCATAAAACTCCAGTAGATTTGTGACACAGGATTTTCCTTCCCTGAAACCATGCTGGTTGTCAATTATACACTTGTTTCTTTCCAGGTGCTCTACCACTCTCCTCCTGATGATCTTCTCCATGACTTTGCATACTGCACATGTTAGTGATACAGGTCTGTAGTTTAGTGCCTCATGTCTGTCTCCCTTTTTAAAAATTGGGACTACATTTGCCATCTTCCATACCTCAGGGAGTTGCCCAGTTTCAATGGATGTGATGAAGATCTTTGTTAATGGCACACACAGCATCTCTGCTCCCTCTCTAAGGACCCACGGAGAGATGTTGTCTGGTCCCACTGCCTTTGAGGTGTCAAGTTCACATAGCAGCTTCTTCACCTCCTCCTTGGTTATGTGTACCTCATCCAGCACTTTTTGGTGTACCCCCTGTTCTGATTTCCTGGAGTCCTACTGGTTTCCACTGTAAATACTTCTTTAAATCTCGTGTTGAGCTCCTCACATACCTCTCAGTCGTTTCTTGTGAACCCCCCATCACCCCTCCTCAGTCTGATTACCTGGTCCTTCACTGTTGTTTTCCTCCTGATGTGGCTATACAACAGCTTCGGGTCAGACTTGACTTTCGATGCTATGTCATTTTCATATTGTCGCTGAGCCTCCCTTCTTATCTGTGCATATTCGTTTCTGGCTCTTCGGCTAATCTCTTTATTTTCCTGAGTTCTCTTGTCTTTTGTACCTTTTCCATTCTCTAGTACACCTAGTTTTTGCCTCCCTACACCTTTGGGTGAACCAAGGACTCATTCTGTTCTTCCCATTATTTCTGTTTCCCTTGGGAACAAACCTCTCCTCTGCCTTCTTGCATTTTGTTGCCACATAGTCCATGTGTGTGTGTGTGTGTGTGTGTGTGTGTGTGTGTGTGTGTGTGTGTGTGTGTGTGTGTGTGTGTGTGTGTGTGTGTACTCACCTATTTGTACTCACCTATATGTGGTTGCAGGGGTCGAGTCATAGCTCCTGGCCCCGCCTCTTCACTGATTGCTACTAGGTCCTCTCTCTTCCTGCTCCATGAGCTTTATAATACCTCGCCTTAAAACTATGTATGGTTTCCGCCTCCACTACTTCACTTTCTAGGCTATTCCCCGGCTTGACTACTCTATGACTGAAGAAATACTTCCTAACATCCCTTTGATTCATTCGAGTCTTCAACTTCCAATTGTGACCTCTTGTGTCTGTGTCCCATCTCTGGAACAATCCCGTCTTTGTCCACCTCGTCTATTCCGCGCAGTATTTTATATGTCGTTATCATGTCTCCCCTGACCCTCCTGGCCTCCAGTGTCGTCAGGCCGATTTCCCTCAACCTTTCTTCGTAGGATAATCCCCGTAGCTCTGGGACTAGTCTTGTTGCAAACCTTTGCACTTTCTCTAATTTCTTGACGTGCTTGACTAGGTGTGGATTCCAAACTGGTGCTGCATACTCCAGTATGGGCCTGACGTAAATGGTATACAGAGTATTGAACGACTCCTTACTGAGGTATCGGAATGCTATCCATAGGTTTCCCAGGCGCCCGTATGCTGCAGCAGTTATCTGATTGATGTGCACCTCAGGAGATATGCTCGGTGTTATACTCACCCCCAGATCTTTTTCCTTGAGTGAGGTTTGCAGACTTTGGCCATCTAAACTATATTGTGTCTGCGGTCTTCTTTGCCCTTCCCCAATCTTCATGACTTTGCATTTGGCGGGGTTAAACTCAAGGAGCCAGTTGCTGGACCAGGCTTGTAGCCTGTCCAGGTCTCTTTGTAGTCCTGCCTGATCCTCATCCGATTTGATTCTTCTCATTAACTTTACATCGTCCGCAAACAAGGACACTTCTGAGTCTATCCCTTCCGTTATGTCATTCACATATACCAAGAACAGCACAGGTCCTAGGACTGACCCCTGTGGAACCCCGCTTGTCACAGGCGCCCACTTTGACACCTCGTCACGTACCATGACTCGTTGTTGCGTCCCTGTCAGGTATTCTCTTATCCATTGCAGTGCCTTTCATGTTATGTGTGCCTGATCCTCTAGCATTTGCAGTAACCTCTTGTGTGTGTGTGTGTGTGTGTTTGTTTGTGTATATACAGGTACCATTCGACTTATGAGTGAGTTCGGTTCCGACAAACTGGTCGTAAGTCTAACCTTACTACTGAATATCAACATCACATTTTTGTAATGACTTTTTTATTGTTTTATTTTGGTATTTCATTTTTTACTTTATTTTTTATGTTGTTAGTACTGTATTTTATACTGTAAGGTTTAGGATAAACACTGTGTACAACACAAACAGTTGTTTATTTCCCAGAAATTTGGCATAGAAAACACGGTCGTAAGTCGAATGGTCGTATGTCGAGCAGGTCGTAAGTCGGATGGTACCTGTATATATATATATATATATATATATATATATAAATATATATATATATATAAATATATATATTTAAATATATAATTATATATAAATATTTTTTTTTTTTTTTTTTTTCAACAAGTCGGCCGTCTCCCACCGAGGCAGGGTGACCCAAAAAAGAAAGAAAATCCCCAAAAAGAAAATACTTTCATCATCATTCAACACTTTCACCACACTCGCACATTATCACTGTTTTTGCAGAGGTGCTCAGAATACAACAGTCTAGAAGCATAAACATATAAAGATACACAACATATCCCTCCAAACTGCCAATATCCCAAACCCCTCCTTTAAAGTGCAGGCATTGTACTTCCCATTTCCAGGACTCAAGTCCGACTATATGAAAATAACCGGTTTCCCTGAATCCCTTCACTAAATATTACCCTGCTCACACTCCAACAGATCGTCAGGTCCCAAGTACCATTCGTCTCCATTCACTCCTATCTAACACGCTCACGCACGCTTGCTGGAAGTCCAAGCCCCTTACCCACAAAACCTCCTTTACCCCCTCTCTCCAACCCTTTCGAGGACGACCCCTACCCCGCCTTCCTTCCCCTATAGATTTATATGCTTTCCATGTCATTCTACTGTGATCCATTCTCTCTAAATGACCAAACCACCTCAACAACCCCTCTTCTGCCCTCTGACTAATACTTTTATTAACTCCACACCTTCTCCTAATTTCCACACTCCGAATTTTCTGCATAATATTTACACCACACATTGCCCTTAAACAGGACATCTCCGCTGCCTCCAACCGTCTCCTCGCTGCTGCATTTACCACCCAAGCTTCACACCCATATAAGAGTGTTGGTACTACTATACTTTCATACATTCCCTTCTTTGCCTCCATAGATAACGTTTTTTGACTCCACATATACCTCAACGCACCACTCACCTTTTTTCCCTCATCAATTCTATGATTAACCTCATCCTTCATAAATCCATCCGCCGACACGTCAACTCCCAAGTATCTGAAAACATTCACTTCTTCCATACTCCTCCTCCCCAATTTGATATCCAATTTTTCTTTATCTAAATCATTTGACACCCTCATCACCTTACTCTTTTCTATGTTCACTTTCAACTTTCTACCTTTACACACATTCCCAAACTCATCCACTAACCTTTGCAATTTTTCTTTAGAATCTCCCATAAGCACAGTATCATCAGCAAAAAGTAACTGTGTCAATTCCCATTTTGAATTTGATTCCCCATAATTTAATCCCACCCCTCTCCCAAACACCCTAGCATTTACTTCCTTTACAACCCCATCTATAAATATATTAAACAACCATGGTGACATTACACATCCCTGTCTAAGACCTACTTTTACCGGGAAGTAGTCTCCCTCTCTTCTACACACCCTAACCTGAGCCTCACTATCCTCATAAAAACTCTTTACAGCATTTAATAACTTACCACCTATTCCATATACTTGCAACATCTGCCACATTGCTCCTCTATCCACTCTATCATATGCCTTTTCTAAATCCATAAATGCAATAAAAACTTCCCTATCTTTATCTAAATACTGTTCACATATATGCTTCAATGTAAACACCTGATCTACACATCCCCTACCCACTCTAAAACCTCCTTGCTCATCCGCAATCCTACATTCTGTCTTACCTCTAATTCTTTCAATTATAACCCTACCGTACACTTTTCCTGGTATACTCAGTAAGCTTATTCCTCTATAATTTTTACAGTCTCTTTTGTCCCCTTTCCCTTTATATAAAGGGACTATACATGCTCTCTGCCAATCCCTAGGTACCTTCCCCTCTTTCATACATTTATTAAACAAAAGTACCAACCACTCCAACACTATATCCCCCCCTGCTTTTAACATTTCTGTCATGATCCCATCAGTTCCAGCTGCTTTACCCCCTTTCATTTTACGTAATGCCTCACGTACCTCCCCCACACTTACATTCTGCTCTTCTTCACTCCTAAAAGATGGTATACCTCCCTGACCAGTGCATGAAATTACTGCCTCTGTTTCTTCCTTAACATTTAAAAGTTCCTCAAAATATTCTCGCCATCTACCCAATACCTCCATCTCCCCATCTACTAACTCCCCTACTCTGTTTTTAACTGACAAATCCATATTTTCCCTAGGCTTTCTTAACTTGTTTAACTCACTCCAAAATTTTTTCTTATTTTCATTAAAATTTCTTGACAGTGCCTCTCCCACTCTATCATCTGCTCTCCTTTTGCACTCTCTCACCACTCTCTTTACCTTTCTTTTACTCTCCATATACTCTGCTCTTCTTATAACACTTCTGCTTTGTAAAAACCTCTCATAAGCTACCTTTTTCTCTTTTATCACACCCTTTACTTCATCATTCCACCAATCACTCCTCTTTCCTCCTGCCCCCACCCTCCTATAACCACAAACTTCTGCCCCACATTCTAATACTGCATTTTTAAAACTATTCCAACCCTCTTCAACCCCCCCACTACTCATCTTTGCACTAGCCCACCTTTCTGCCAATAGTCGCTTATATCTCACCCGAACTTCCTCCTCCCTTAGTTTATACACTTTCACTTCCCTCTTACTTGTTGTTGCCACCTTCCTCTTTTCCCATCTACCTCTTACTCTAACTGTAGCTACAACTAAATAATGATCCGATATATCAGTTGCCCCTCTATAAACATGTACATCCTGGAGCCTACCCATCAACCTTTTATCCACCAATACATAATCTAATAAACTACTTTCATTACGTGCTACATCATACCTTGTATATTTATTTATCCTCTTTTTCATAAAATATGTATTACTTATTACCAAATTTCTTTCTACACATAGCTCAATTAAAGGCTCCCCATTTACATTTACCCCTGGCACCCCAAATTTACCTACTACTCCCTCCATAACATTTTTACCCACTTTAGCATTAAAATCCCCAACCACCATTACTCTCACACTTGATTCAAAACTCCCCACGCATTCACTCAACATTTCCCAAAATCTCTCTCTCTCCTCTACACTTCTCTCTTCTCCAGGTGCATACACGCTTATTATAACCCACTTTTCACATCCAATCTTTATTTTACTCCACATAATCCTTGAATTAATACATTTATAGTCCCTCTTTTCCTGCCATAGCTTATCCTTCAACATTATTGCTACTCCTTCTTTAGCTCTAACTCTATTTGAAACCCCTGACCTAATCCCATTTATTCCTCTCCACTGAAACTCTCCCACCCCCTTCAGCTTTGTTTCACTTAAAGCCAGGACATCCAGCTTCTTCTCATTCATAACATCCACAATCATCTCTTTCTTATCATCTGCACAACATCCACGCACATTCAGACTTCCCACTTTGACACTGTAGTTTTAATGTAGAGTGAGAGGTGAGTAAACAAGATTAAATGAATAAATGAATGAGTGTGTAGAAGGTTGGCGAGTTATGTAAACAAATGTTGTTGTTGTTGTTGTTACCAGCCCGGACATGAATGATTCCTGTTCACTCTGCCAAGCCGACCAGAAAAACATCTCATATTTGTTAATTTATGTGTTTATATGTTATGTAGCATGTTTATTATATAATTTTGAAAAAGAAATCATAGATGGATTAAGCAAAATGTCTATATCAACGTTTTATACACATTTAATGCGCCTCGGTGATTATTATTGTGTTATTATCATTATTAATATGGCATCTTCAAGACCAATTACACTCTTAATGAGTGGCTCTGAGACAGACAAGCAGACACAGACACAGGTAGACAGACAGACACACACAGGTAGACAGACACACACAGGTAGACACACACAGGTAGACACACACACAGGTAGACAGACAGACACACAGGTAGACAGACAGACACACACAGGTAGACAGACAGACACACAGGTAGACATAAAGAGACACACACAAGCAGACAGACACACAGGCAGACAGAAAGACACACACAGGTAGACATAAAGACAGGTAGACAGATAAACAGACACACAGAGATACACAGATATGTAGGCAGACAGATACAGACAGGTTTATGCGCAACAGTGAAAACCGAGAGTTCGAGAGCAAGAGCCTTTCTTGCCACAGACTTCATCTTAGAGGCCATGGTGAAATTTACTGTCGAGTTAGTACAGTTAATACAGTATGATGCTGCTGATAGGACAGGGTTACTCAAACTGATGCTGCCTGCATGATGCATTGCTGCCGCGAGTATTGTCAAATATTGTACAGTGGTGCCGTCAGCATTTTGGGGGAAATCTTTATCAAAAGTTGTTTTTACTGTATCAAGATTTTTAAATACAACTTTGATATTAAAAGTCTTAAGAAGAAGGCATATCAACCAAGTTTTTCATGGTAAGGAGAACCAACATATTTTTTGTTGAATAAGGCTGGTTGTCCCTTTTTGGATTGTAAAAGTATTTCTAGCAATTTTAAAAGATTTATCAATTACGTTTCTTGGGTATTTCAAATCAGTACCTATTTCATAAATTTTGGATATTTCCTCATCTATGAACTCAGGACTACAAATTCGTAAAGCTCTCAAAAACACTGATGAGAAAACAGACAGTTTAACTCTATCTTGATGTGAAGAATAATAGTGGACATAGGAACAGTTATTTGTAGGTTTTCTGTAAATTTTAAATTTGAATTCATTATTACCCTTAATAATTAAAACATCTAAAAAAGGCAATGTGTTATTTTCTTCAAACTCAACATTAAAGTTTATAGAATGGGCTAAGCTATTTAATTTGCCAAGGAAATGGTGTACATCTACATTCTTGGGCATAAGACACAAAATATCATCAACATATCTGAACCATTTAGCTCTATTAGAGAGGATTGTGTTAAGCAACCTTGTTTCAAAAAATTCCATGTATAGGTTACTAAGAACAGGTGAAAGAGGCTTTCCCATTGCCATACCAAACTGCTGAAGTACTGGGAAGTACAATGCCTGCACTCTAAAGGAAGTGTTTGGGATATTCGCAGTTTGGAGAGATATATTGTGTATTTTTATACATATATACTTCTAAACTGTTGTATTCTGGGCACCTCTGCAAAAACAGTGATTATGTATGAGTGAGGCGAAAGTGTTGAATGATGATGAAAGTATTTTCTTTTTGGGGATTTTCTTTCTCTTTGGGTCACCCTGCCTCGGTGGGAGATGGCCAACTTGTTGAAAAAAAAAAAAACATGTATGTGTAGTGTGACCTAAGTGTAAGTAGAAGTAGCAAGACGTACCTGAAATCTTGCATGTTTATGAGACAGAAAAATGGACACCAGCAGTCCTATCATCATGTAAAACAATTACAGGCTTTCGTTTTACACTCATTTGGCAGGACGGTAGTACCTCCCTGGGCGGTTGCTGTCTACCAACCTACTACCTTTAACTCTATAATATGCCTTTTCTAAATCCATCAATGCAATAACTTCCCTACCTTTATCTAAATACTGTTCACATATATGCTTCAATGTAAACACTTGATCTATACATCCCCTACCCACCTACCCTAGCCTAGCTTAACCCTTTCAGGGTCCAAGGCCCAAATCTGGAGTCACGCACCAGTGTCCAAGAATTTAAAAAAAAAAAATTGTTATTTTTTCTTATGAAATCATAGAGAATCTTTTTGTGAAGGTAATAAAACAAAAAGTACGAAATTTGGTGGAAAATTGACGAAATTATGCTCTCGCGAATTTTGATGTGTCAGCGATATTTACGAATCGGCGATTTTGCCGACTTTGACTCCCATTTTAGGCCAATTACATTATTCCAATCAACCAAATTCTTAGCTATTTCACTAGTATTACTTCTATTCTATCGATTGAGCACAAGAAATCGCCAAGTCAACTGTTTCAACTACAAAATAAAGTGATCGGAAATTGTTAATTTGGCCAATTTAACACAAGGTTCAAAATATTCCAATTTCAAAATAGGGTCCAGAATGAACAATGTAGGCATTCCTGGCACTAAACTAACATTTCCTCTGTTCATTAGTTATGTTTTGAGGCTTTTCAAATAAATTCCATTTTGATTTTTTATTCACATAATGAATTTTTATTCACACCAAAAAATAGAAGATTTACTGTTATGCAATACTGTAATAATTGTATAAATATCATCACCATATTTGTGAATGTATATTAGACCCACCAGCTGGTGTGTATTAGTCGTGTGAGGTCGTTTGTTTACTCTTGAATATCGGCAAAAATTTAACATTTCTGCTACTTTGAGCTCAGTTTCAAGCCATTTCCAGTGCTAAAACCAATCAAAATCATCGCTATTTCTGTAATATGTCTTCCATTCTATCAAATGAGACCAAGAAATCGCAAATACAACTATAAAAAACATATGAAAAAACACTGCAAAGTTGCTGTTTTAATCGAAAAATCATGATTTCATTTTTTTTCTCTCATTATACACAGTGTGCTGCAGGATCTGTTTTATGTGGTGCACACATACCACATAGATGTATTCTCTCATATCTAGGCCCAAATGTTCCACTCACAGTTTATCAGAGTGAGCTGAGCTCATGGCGTAGATCTACGGTTTGGACCCTGAATGTAAAGCCGTAGATCTACGGGACGGACCCTGAAAGGGTTAAACAAACCTGCAGGGTGTTGTACATATCCTAGGCTGTCTTACTCCCTAGCAGTGAGCAAACACATACATATTCATACACAGATTAACTATTTGCTAACCCATGATTCGCTAATCACAGCATTACTTTTTGTCATAGATGCTCCATGGGATATCAACAGCCAATGCCATGACACAACTCAAAAGAGAAGGGTTGAAAAATTTGTACCGAGGGATCCTGCCACCTCTGTGCCAGAAGACCATCTCCACGTCAATAATGTTTGGGATGTTTGATCAGTATGGAAAGTTACTGAGATATTATCATCCTCAGCTATCAGATGGTACTTAAAATATTTTAATTGTGTTACATATGTACTGTATTACATGTACCCTTCATGTGCAGTGCCTTGATTCTGATGACAGGTTTTTGATTCAGTGTGGGGGAACCACCTTATCTTTCCTAAGATCAAACCTGATTATTGTACTTCTTACTTCTCCCAGTCCCTAGGCACTCAACACCCCCAATGAGTTCAACACTTCCTCATGAATGTAATGGGGAGATGAGGTAACCCTTCAATGGTCTTCACTAAGAGAAAATTAAGAACATTAAGAGGGACATTAGACGATGAATCGTTTTTCACTTATGTCCCTCTTGATCATGATGTAATAATAGTATATTAAACATTTTTATTTTTTTATTGGTCAAGGTGTGCTGCATGTATACTGTATACAGTTTGGATTTGATGGAATGGATTTTTGTGGTGTAATGCAGTAAAAATTTGTTGGTATTTGCTATTAGATCTTTGGTGGAGTGGAGTAGAGGTTTTGGTTTATTTGCAAGTTTTATTGAATTTGAAAACATTTGTTTAGCTGAACTTAAGCCTTACCACATTTGAACAAATGCCACCAAAACACTGAATTTAAGTAATTTTACTATACATATTTATTAAAACTTTCACTGGTCACCCACAATTTGGAAAAACTTTTGATGTTTTTAAATCTGTAGTGGATCATTGTCACATCACAGTAGTTTTAATAATTTGTTTCTAGTGTGTCATATACTTGTCCACAGTTTAGTTTTATTTAATATCTTTATTATGCACCCCATACCCATCCTGTGGGTGGTAGTCAAAAGATTACAGAGGTATATAATTGGTCCAGGGACTGGACTCCAAAGTTTTGATAGCTGAGCAAGTTACGAAGGTAATGAACTAGATCTGGTTACAATAATGATAATTTACAAAGGTAATGAGCTCCAGGTAGAGGTGGTCACAATCATGACAAATTTCAAAGGTAATGTACACAAATAACCAGCACATAGAAGAGAGGAGCTTACGACGACATTTCGGTCCGACTTGGACCAGGATGGCTTCGTCTCTGTAGTTGCCTTCCTCTCCCATTACATCGTAAAATGCTCCAAACTTCAGAACACTCGTGACCTAACCTGATTCCTCCTTTTTCTCCTTTGGGTTGTCTTTCTTCTGCCCTGTGTATTTGTTCCTTTTATTTATTTATTTTTTCCCCCCCTCGGTGTTGTTGCTCTTACCCTCTGTGGGCACCTAGCTCCCTTGCAGTGCTCCTCTTTCTTAGTATTTGACTGGCTCCTCCTACTCTTACCGCCTCCCCACTACTACTTCCTTCCACCTCTACTACTACCACTACTACCACCTCCTGCCTATATATACCCATCCTGCTCTCCTTTTCATTAGTGTGACTTTGTAAATGGTCCAAGTCGGATCGAAATGTCGTCGTAAGCTCCTCTCTTCTATGTGCAGGTTATTTGTGTATTTTTCCATTCACAGTGTTGTGCCTTTTTGTTATTTATGGACCCCGCAGTTAAACGTTTTATTCTTCCCAACTTTTTTAACGTTCTTCCTTCTTTTAAGCCCCTCTTTCATTCTTATGAGGCTGCTCTTATTGCTGCCCAGCGTCGTAAGAATCAGCTTCGCTTTCTGTGTGACTGTCTTGCTGAACAAGTTTTGCCACCTTCCTTCTCCCACTTTCTGAAACCCAACCCACCCTTTCCTGATCATGCCCATCTCCTACTTCAGCAACTCATCCTTTCTGTGAAGTCTCAGGTTGAAGATGCCTTCTTTACTCTCCGTCAGCGTCAACGTGCTCTCTGCTTCTCTTCCACAAGATCTCTACAACCTTCTCTCTACCATTGCTTTTGACACTACTCGCCTGAATTCACAAATTCATTCCTCTAAATTACAGAATAAACTTCAACGTCTCATCTCAGCTAGCCCTTGGTCTAAATTCTCCCTTACTGACTGTGTTACTAACCTGTCTTCTGTCTCACTCTCTCAGTATGAGCTTGAACTTCTTGGTTTTGGTCTTTACTTTGCCACTTCTCCTACCCCTCGGGCTGGTATTGCCCTGATTAGCTCTTTTGATTCTTTTTGTCAGTCTCGCTCCCGTAATCTTCCTGACTTTTCCACCTTTCGTGGCGCTCTCCTTCCTGCTCTTGATAGCCTGTTTTCTAAGAACCACCACCTTCCGCGCCATTACCAACTTGCCCTTTCTTCTCTTTACCCTTAACCCTTAAACGGTCCAAACAGATCGACGTTCAAATTCGTAGTGCTACAAAAGCAGATCTACTTTTTTTTACATATTTTCAAATATAAAAAAAAAATGTAGATAAAAGTTTTTTTACACGTTTTCAAATGTAAAACAAAAAAGAAGATCTACATTTTTTTTACATACTTTCAGATGTTGAAAAAACGTATATATACATTTGGACCATTTAAGGGTTAAATCCAACACCAACATTGTCATGCTGACAAAGGTAATTCGGTAGTTATCCTTGATCGCAAGGATTACCTTTGTAAAGCTGATGTCTTGCTCTCTGACTCATGTACCTACACTCCTTTCGTTTCCAACCCTCTTGATCGCATCAAGAGAACTTTTAACATGAAACTAAGGACTCTATCTGACCTCTGTCCTCCTGACTTTGACCTCGGTCAACGTTTTCGTGTCATCTGTCCCTCTCTGCCCTATTTCTATGGCCTTCCCAAAACCCATAAACCTGATATTCCCCTACATCCTCTCATATCCTCTACAGGTTCTGTTTCTTATGCTCTTGCTTCTTGGCTGGCCAAAACCCTCACTCCCTTTCTTGATACTTTTTCTCCTGCCCACCTCCATCACTCTCAGGACTTCATTGAACGGGTTCACTCTCTCCCGACCTGTAAGATGCTTAGTCTTGATGTTGAGTCCCTCTTCACCAATGTCCCTCTTGATGATGTCCTTGATTTTCTTAGAGAGAAGGCCATTGAAGGGTTTCTTCATCTCCCTATACCTACTGATGTCTTTCTTGATCTTATCCGCCTCTGTGTGGACTAATTCCTTTTCCTTCCAAGGTAAATATTATTCTCAAACCTTCGGTGTGGCTATGGGCTCTCCTCTCTCTCCTGTCCTTGCTAATCTTTACATGGAATACTTTGAGACTGTTCTTCCTACTATCGATGTGCGCCCTTCACTCTGGCTCCACTATGTTGATGACATCTTTGCTCTGTGGCCTCATGACTCTTGTCTCTTCCAGCCATTTCTTGATACTCTTAATAATCTTGCCCCTTCCATTAAGTTTAAAGCTGAATGAGAAATCTAACTCCTTGCTTACTTTTCTTGATGTTCATGTCCACCGCTCAGACACAGGTTTTGCCTTTTCCGTTTACCGCAAGCCTATGCACAGTGACATGTACATTCACTACTTTTCTTATCATGCTTCCTCTGTCAAGAAAAGTGTTCTTATCTCCCTCTTTCTCTGTACTCTCTGCATATGTGATCCTCAGTTCCTTCAATCTGAAATTTCCACTCTTCATAATTCATTTTCCCATCTTGGCTACCCTTCCCATTTCATTGACTCTGCCTTCTCATGTGCTAAACGTAGTTTCTTCTCTCCCAAACTCTCTACTCCTGGGAACTCTTCTGTCCTCTGCCTTCTCTACATTTCCGGTCTTTCTAATCTCAACAACTCTCTCCATTCCTTAGACATCAAACTTACTTTCTGCCAGACTAACACTCTTCACACTAATCTTGTTCATACCTCTCCTCCCTCTACAGATGCTCCTGGTGTCTACTCTATTTCTTGTTCCTCCTGTCCTCTTCAATACTTTGGAGAAACTGGTCGATCTCTTTCTGACAGACTTAGGGAGCACAAAAATAGTGTTAGGCTTGCCGACACTAACAATGCTCTTTTCTGTCACGTCAGAGATCACAGCCAGCGTATTGACTGGTCTTCTGCTAAAACTGTCTTCCCTACTTCCAACTTTAACAGTCGCCGTCTGGTTGAATCCTCCCTAATACACAATTTTCCTTGCATGAATCTTAGTCCTGGCTTCATCTCTGTAGATGCCTTCCTCTCCCACTACATCGTAAAATGCTCCAAACTTAAGAACACTTGTGACCTAACCTGATTCCTCCTTTTTCTTCTTCTCCCTCTTTCCCTTTTCCTCTTTCCTTTTTCTCCTTTGGGTTGTCTTTCTTCTGCCCTGTGTATTTGTTCCTTTTATTTATTTATTTGTTCCCCCCCCTCGGTGTTCTTGCACTTACCCTCTGTGGGCACCTAGCTCCCTTGCAGTGCTCCTCTTTCTTAGTATTTGACTGGCCCCTCCTACTTGGGTATGGGGTGCATAATAAACATATTAAACTAACTAACCCTCCTACTCTTACCACTTCCCCACTACTACTTTCTTCCACCTCTACTACTACCACTACTACTACTACTACCACCACCACCACCACCACCACCACCACCACCTCCTGCCTATATATACCCATCCTTCTCTCCTTTTCGTTAGTGTGACTTTGTAAATGGTCCAAGTCGGACTGATACGTCGTCGTAAGCTCCTCTCCTCTATGTGCAGGTTATTTGTATTGTTCCAGTCATGGTATTGTGCCTTTTTGTTATTTATTCAAAGGTAATGAATCATAAACACGTTAGTACATGGTTACAATCATGAATAAATTACAGAGTAATGATCAGTTAACAAACATTGTAGAGAACTTATTTTTTTTTTATTATCACACCGGCCGATTCCCACCAAGGCAGGGTGGCCCGAAAAAGAAAAACTTTCACCATCATTCACTCCATCACTGTCTTGCCAGAAGGGTGCTTTACACTACAGTTTTTAAACTGCAACATTAACACCCCTCCTTCAGAGTGCAGGCACTGTACTTCCCATCTCCAGGACTCAAGTCCGGCCTGCCGGTTTCCCTGAATCCCTTCATAAATGTTACTTTGCTCACACTCCAACAGCACGTCAAGTATTAAAAACCATTTGTCTCCATTCACTCCTATCAAACACGCTCACGCATGCCTGCTGGAAGTCCAAGCCCCTCGCACACAAAACCTCCTTTACCCCCTCCCTCCAACCCTTCCTAGGCCGACCCCTACCCCGCCTTCCTTCCACTACAGACTGATACACTCTTGAAGTCATTCTGTTTCGCTCCATTCTCTCTACATGTCCGAACCACCTCAACAACCCTTCCTCAGCCCTCTGGACAACAGTTTTGGTAATCCCGCACCTCCTCCTAACTTCCAAACTACGAATTCTCTGCATTATATTCACACCACACATTGCCCTCAGACATGACATCTCCACTGCCTCCAGCCTTCTCCTCGCTGCAACATTCATCACCCACGCTTCACACCCATATAAGAGCGTTGGTAAAACTATACTCTCATACATTCCCCTCTTTGCCTCCAAGGACAAAGTTCTTTGTCTCCACAGACTCCTAAGTGCACCACTCACTCTTTTTCCCTCATCAATTCTATGATTCACCTCATCTTTCATAGACCCATCCGCTGACACGTCCACTCCCAAATATCTGAATACGTTCACCTCCTCCATACTCTCTCCCTCCAATCTGATATTCAATCTTTCATCACCTAATCTTTTTGTTATCCTCATAACCTTACTCTTTCCTGTATTCACCTTTAATTTTCTTCTTTTGCACACCCTACCAAATTCATCCACCAATCTCTGCAACTTCTCTCCAGAATCTCCCAAGAGCACAGTGTCATCAGCAAAGAGCAGCTGTGACAACTCCCACTTTCTGTGTGATTCTTTATCTTTTAACTCCACGCCTCTTGCCAAGACCCTCGCATTTACTTCTCTTACAACCCCATCCATAAATATATTAAACAACCACGGTGACATCACACATCCTTGTCTAAGGCCTACTTTTACTGGGAAAAAATTTCCCTCTTTCCTACATACTCTAACTTGAGCCTCACTATCCTCGTAAAAACTCTTCACTGCTTTCAGTAACCTACCTCCTACACCATACACTTGCAACATCTGCCACAATTGCCCCCCTATCCACCCTGTCATACGCCTTTTCCAAATCCATAAATGCCACAAAGACCTCTTTAGCCTTATCTAAATACTGTTCACTTATATGTTTCACTGTAAACACCTGGTCCACACACCCCCTACCTTTCCTAAAGCCTCCTTGTTCATCTGCTATCCTATTCTCCGTCTTACTCTTAATTCTTTCAATTATAACTCTACCATACACTTTACCAGGTACACTCAACAGACTTATCCCCCTATAATTTTTGCACTCTCTTTTATCCCCTTTGCCTTTATACAAAGGAACTATGCATGCTCTCTGCCAATCCCTAGGTACCTTACCCTCTTCCATACATTTATTAAATAATTGCACCAACCACTCCAAAACTATATCCCCACCTGCTTTTAACATTTCTATCTTTATCCCATCAATCCCGGCTGCCTTACCCCCTTTCATTTTACCTACTGCCTCACGAACTTCCCCCACACTCACAACTGGCTCTTCCTCACTCCTACAAGATGTTATTCCTCCTTGCCCTATACACGAAATCACAGCTTCCCTATCTTCATCAACATTTAACAATTCCTCAAAATATTCCTTCCATCTTCCCAATACCTCTAACTCTCCATTTAATAACTCTCCTCTCCTATTTTTAACTGACAAATCCATTTGTTCTCTAGGCTTTCTTAACTTGTTAATCTCACTCCAAAACTTTTTCTTATTTTCAACAAAATTTGTTGATAACATCTCACCCACTCTCTCATTTGCTCTCTTTTTACATTGCTTCACCACTCTCTTAACTTCTCTCTTTTTCTCCATATACTCTTCCCTCCTTGCATCACTTCTACTTTGTAAAAACTTCTCATATGCTAACTTGTCCACACAAAATTATATTCTCTTATGTATGACTACAGGTATGGTAATACATACTGACAGAGTGTGGGAATAAGGCATATATACATAGTGCAGACATATAGTAAAGGAGACATTTCACAACTTGTGGCTTTATCACTCAGGAGTGATATAACCAGGTGTGGTACATCACCTTCACTATATACACTTCTCTTATAAACTTCTCTATTTAGTGCAATTTTTTGTAAATACAATTGCATGGAAAATTGAATAGTACATTTATTGAATGCTATTCAATTTGAATAAATTGTACTTTTTCACTCTCTGTTATGAAAAATTGCACTATTATAGAGAAGCTTCAAAAAAGAGCTGACTGTATCTTGATTGTGCATATACACAAATAACCCGCACGTAGAGAGAGAAGCTTACGATGACGTGTCGGTTCGACTTGGATCATTTACAAAGTCACATGGTCCAAGTCAGACTGAGACGTCATCATAAGCTTTATGTGCGGGTTATTTGTGTACTGTTCCAGTCACAGTATTGTGCCTCTTTGTTCTTCATTGTGCATATGTATGTCATTCCCCATATTCTCTTTATTTACTACAGGAACAACAATGGCCTTGGCTGCCACATTAGCTGGATGTACTGAGGCTATACTTTGCCCATTTGAACGTATCCAAACTGTGTTGCAAGATAAGAAATTCCATGGCAAGTACAAGTAAGTAATAGTCACCTTAGTACTGGACTAATTCATGCTTTGGGTGCCCAAATTATAGAAAATTTCACAATTTATTATCCTAGAGAAACAGGTTCATCAGATTTTTCTGAAAATTTGAATGATGCAGTTTTCTTAAACATTGTCACAGAGTCTCTCTTTGCCCACTAAAATTCCCTCACCTATTGCCTTAATCCTTTCTTGAAAATAGCTCAGAAATTGGAACTTTTTTCCCCAGACACCCTTGTTGCAATTGCAGATGAGCTCCTGAATCATAGTATTTCTTATCTAATTTCATATTTTTTTGACAGTGAAATTGAAACCATTCTGCAAAATGATACACAAGTGAGTTTCTCTTCTCTTTCCTATTTTTTCTATCCTGATATACCTATGATTAGTTTTGAAAATCTTCTTACTTCTGTTTCTTACCTGGTCAGCCAGACTGTTTCTGTTTGAGGTCTGTTGGCCCATGTATTCCATCACAGTCTGCTTGATCTGAGACTTGTCAGAGGTAGTAATCCAGTTTCATCTTGAAGACTTTCTGCACTTCTTCTGGCAACATTTCTGATATCTGCTGGTAGCAGGTTGGATAATTGCATCCCATGGTTGCCAGTACAGTGTTCTCTTATTGTACCCATGGCATCCCTGCTTTTCACTGGGTTTATTTTACACTTTCTTCCATATCCTCCCTCCAGTATGTTATTACAGTAGTGTTTAGGTTTGGGACTAGGCTCTAAAGTATTTTCCACGTTGAGGTGGTTCGGACATCTAGAGAGGAAGGAACAAAATAGAATGACTTTGAGAGTATATAAATCTGTAGTGGAGGGAAGACGGGGTAGGGGTTGGCCTAGGAAAGTTTGAAGGAAGGGGGTAAAGGAGGTTTTGTGCGCGAGGGGCTTTGACTTCCGGCAAGCATACATGAGTGTGTTAGATAGGAGCGAATGGAGAGAAATGGCTTTTAAGACTTGGCATACTGTTGGAGTGTGAGCAAGGTAACATGAAAGGATTCAGGGAAACCAGCAGGCCAGACTTGAGTTCTGGAGATGGGAAGTACAGCGTCTGCACTTTGAAGGAGGGGTGCTAATGTTGCAATTTTATAACTGTAGTGTAAAGCACCCCTCTGGCAAGACAGTGATGGAGTGAATGATGATGAAAGTTTTTCTTTTTCAGGCCACCCTGCTTTGGTGAGAGATAGCCAATGTGTTAATAATAATATATTATCATGTATCTCACCTCTGCTCCAGAAAATATATACTCAGTAATTTTAGGTGTTCCCATAGTTTAAATGCTTTACTGGTTCTTTGTAGGCAGTAAATAATCTCTGTATCTGTTCCATCTCTGATAACTCTCCTACCCTGAATGAAGCCATGAAGTGAGTGAGCAAAAGTGACTTGTCACAATTGGCATTATCTCCTTCATTTTAAAAGCTCTTATTTTCCACCTAATTATTTTCCTGGTTTTTGTGATATTAATCTTTTGTTCTGTAAAGAATAAGTCGGTTGACATTATTTCACCCAAGTATTTCACACAATATTTTCATTCTATTAGGTGATCCTCCTGCATTGTGTATACAATATTCCTCTTAGGTTCTCTTTTCCCTCTTGCCTATTCCCATACCTTCCTCATTCTCTTATATGTCCTCATTCCCACTCTCATTCATTTCCACTATTTTTCCCAGGATAGCTGACACAACGCACCTTACATATGCTCTTCACTTACCCACTGGTAACATTGAAACTATAGGGCATATGGTGTTGTGAAGTGGTGAGGGGCATTGTACAAGTAGGGTAGGAAGGTAGGGAGGGAGGGAAGGAAGAGAAGAAGGGAGTCACCTGCCTTTCCATCCATCCTCTTTCCCATGACCACCAGCCTGAAGCCAGGACCTTTTCCTTCCCATGCTCTCTGGCAATACATCTGCCTCCCAGGGTAATCATCCATGCTCCAGTCATTTATCCCCTCAGCCACCAGCCGCATGATGGGGCCTTTTCCTCCCCAAGCTCTTTGGAAGCTCACCTTTCAGGCTCACTAAAAACACCATTCGCCTCCTCCATTGGCCAGCAGCCAGACAACAGGGCATTTTCTTCAGGCTCCAAGGGACTTCACCTTCCTCACAGGCTCACTAACTACCCCCAGTCCTTGCCCCTGTACCACCAGGGCCAGGGTCTGCCTCCCAGGCTCCTAGGCAATCTACCCACCTCAGTGGAATGCCTACCACTTCCAATGTCTTATGCCATAATATAGCCTATGATTTCATTGGGTTGTCTTGAGTCAGTATTACTATTGCCTAGCTTTCAACAACCATGAAAATATAAAGGTTGACAAATGTTTGACAATAACCATTACTTAGCTTGTAGATACAATAATATTTAACCAACCATTGTATTATCTCACAGTTCATTATAATTAAAAAAACATTCATTATATTTTTTTCAGAAACAGCTTACATATAGCCCAAGATCTGTGGAAGTTTGGAGTGAGGGAATATTACCGTGGAATGGTTTCCATCCTCCTGCGCAATGGACCAAGCAATATTCTCTTTTTTGGTCTTAGAACAGATATCAAAGAAAGGCTGCCTGATCCTGGCCAAGCCTGGTGGGGTCATATAATAACCGACTTTGTATCTGGTGCCTTCCTGGGAGCGTTCATCTCTACTGTCATGTATCCTATTAACGTCATCAAAGCTCACCAACAGTGTCAGGTGAAAAGAATTACTGCACTGATTTTGCAAATGTTTAAAATACAGTGGAACTTCTACTTGTGAGTTTAATCCATTCCATGACCTTGCTCGCAACTGGATTTGCTCGTTTGCAGAGTCAATTTTCCTCATTTAAATTAATTGAAATGCAATTAATCCGTTGCAGTGGAATTCTGTACTTCAATAATTTCGCTAATATCAACTCTCCGGCTTATTTATCTCTCTCACTTCATCTAATATGACATAATAAACACTATAAATAACATAGAAACCTGATATATACTCTAAAATGAATAAAATATGTCATGCATGTAGTGGTATGGGCTGTGTCTGCAGCGAACGAGAGTTTGGACACCGGGCAAAATACTTCATGAATAATTTCGCTAATATCATCTATACAGTTTATTTATATATCACAGTTCATCTAATATGACATAACAGACAATATAAATAACATAGAAACACGATATATACTCTAGAATGAATAAAATACATGTATGTCATTATGTAACAGGCAGAGGCGGCCACAACCGCTCCCTCTTTGTTGTGGTAAACACTGCCATCTTGTGACGGCCTTTTGAAGCCGTCTATTATTATAATTATTATATGTAGTACATTATTATTATATATGTATTATTATTATACATATATTATTATTATTATTATTATACGTATTGTTATTATTCATATTATTATACATATTATTATTATTATTATCGTTATTATTATTATTATATAAATTATTTGTAATTTTTATTCACAAAAAAAGTATAAGATTTACTGTTATTCCTTATTGCAATAATTGTATAAATATGTCAAGCCATTCACGGCTGCATATTGGAATGGACAGTGACGTCATTTGTTTACACTGAAACAGCCAAGCAATGGACCATTTCTCCTAGGTTGAGCTCAATTTCAAGGCACTTTTCATCATGAAAGCAATCAAAATCATATCTATTTCTGTAATATATCTTCCATTCTATCAAATGAGACCAAAAAAACGAGAATGCAACCATAAAAACCATACGAAAATACCACTAAGGGGTGGCTAATTACTGAGAAGTGAACTCCATTATTTATGCTTAGATTTCTTTCATTATTATTATTTTTTTTTTTTTTCAACAAGTCGGCCGTCTCCCACCGAGGCAGGGTGACCCAAAACAGAAAGAAAATCCCCAAAAAGAAAATACTTTCATCATCATTCAACACTTTCACCACACTCACACATAATCACTGTTTTTGCAGAGGTGCTCAGAATACAACAGTTTAGAAGCATATACGTATAAAGATACACAACATATCCCTCCAAACTGCCAATATCCCAAACCCCTCCTTTAAAGTGCAGGCATTGTACTTCCCATTTCCAGTCTCAGTAGTAGTACACTGGTTACTGGTAACTGGTTACTCCACCATTTATCATGTGGGGTTCGAACACGTGGATTGGGTAAAAATACTCACGTAGGCTGGAAGTACGTATATTACGGATAGTGTGTGAAGCGCCCAAACAGCCGTGACCTGCCTCCTTGCTCACTCTCGTAAGACTGACTGACCCCAGTACCCATATGTGAGGGGGTGTTTGAAATACTGCTGTGGTCAGCACAATATGAATACAGACAGTGATTCACGCAGAAACGGTTGGTAGTGAGTCATCTAGTGGTACACTGGTTACTGGTAACTGATTACTAGGAACTGGTACTACTACTGAGACCAGGACTCAAGTCCGACTATATGAAAATAACCGGTTTCCCTGAATCCCTTCACTAAATATTACCCTGCTCACACTCCAACAGGTCGTCAGGTCCCAAGTACCATTCGTCTCCATTCACTCCTATCTAACACGCTCACGCACGCTTGCTGGAAGTCCAAACCCCTCGCCCACAAAATCTCCTTTACCCCCTCTCTCCAACCCTTTCGAGGACGACCCCTACCCCGCCTTCCTTCCCCTATAGATTTATATGCTTTCCATGTCATTCTACTTTGATCCATTCTCTCTAAATGACCAAACCACCTCAACAACCCCTCTTCTGCCCTCTGACTAATACTTTTATTAACTCCACACCTTCTCCTAATTTCCACACTCTGAATTTTCTGCATAATATTTACACCACACATTGCCCTTAGACAGGACATCTCCACTGCCTCCAACTGTCTCCTCGCTGCTGCATTTATTATTATTATTATTATTATTATTATTATTATTATTATTATTATTATTATTATTATTATTACCATTATTATTATTATATAAATAATTTGTAATTTTTATTCACACAAAAATATAAGATTTACTGTGACATCATTTGTTTACACTGAAATAGCCAAGCAATGGACCATTTCTCCTAGGTTGTGCTCTATTTCAAGGTACTTTTCGTCGTGAAAGCAATCAAAATCATATCTATTTCTGTAATTTATCTTCCATTCTATGAAATGAGACCAAAAAACGAGAATACAACCATAAAAACCATTCGAAATTACCACTAAGGGGTGGCTAATTACTGAGAAGTGAACTCCATTATTTATGCTTAGATTTCTTTCATTTTTGGTGTACATTAAGAAACATCTTTCCATCATACATTGCCCAAGTTTCAATAAGATAGTCCAACAAACAAATGAGATACAATTCCCGAGATCAAGAGCAAGAGCCCCTCACCAGTGTCAAGGAACCTGCTTTGAGGTCTGCTCGCTTGTGGAAATTTTGCTTGTGTATGGAAGCAAAAAATTGACCCATCGACTGCTCGTGTTTGGAAAAACTCGCACATGGACACACTCGCAAGCAGAGGTTCCACTGTATATATCTTATATTTCTTAATTGGAATAAAGTGTAATAAACACTGATCAGTACAAAGTGAAAAACAGAATGATCTGTATATTTTTTACCTCAGCTGAAGAGGGTTTCTCTACTGAGGCAAAAATACTGTATATAAATATCTCTTACCTATGTTTAATATTTCTATGTCAGTAGATGTTCACTTAGTATGTGTGAAGCTTTGTATGGCAGAAAAGAATAAGTGACTCCACAGCCAAAATCCAGGTTAGTGACTGGATCAGTTTTTTAATCTTTCATTTGTTTGTGGTAACATGTAGGTGTTGTCTTCTGCATCTGTGAGTAAAGTTCAGAGCACCATAACAAAGTATTATAACTTAAGCTTCATAGCTTTGATCTCCCCCATGCCTGCATTGTTCTCCATTGTTTGCATTTGGTGCTTATTCTTTTCTGCTGTGCATGTCTCACATCTCATTGTACCATAATTGGATTACATCACAGTCTAGCATCTTTCACTGTAATTTCTTCAGATAGTGACACTGAATAATATATATAATATCTTTATTTTCTACAAATACATGTACAAGGTATACAGTCCTATCTGACATCAATGACATACTGCTATATAGAAAGCCCCTTGGTATGCTGAGCATTTCGGGCAAATTAGGCCAGTTTTGTCCCAGAATGCGACCCACACTAGTCGACTAACTCCCAGGTACCCATTTTAAACTGATGGGTGAACAGGGACAGAGACAGTAGGTGTCTTATGGAAACATGTCCCTAATGTTTTCCAGCCATACCAGAGGAGATTCGAACCCCGGACCTCAGTGTGTGAGTTGAGTGTGCTAGTGACCAAGCTTCGGAACAAGACACGTATTTTTGGTAACATAAACACGTAGCCTTTTTCAGGAAGTCGCTTGAGTGTTTTTTTTTTGGTTTATGTTAACTTTTTCTGTTTTATATTCAACAGGTGGGTGGACCATTCCAGACCATGCGTGGAACATTTTGGCACATCTATCATGCTCGAGGAAGTCGATTTAGCAGACTTTTTAGTGGTGCTCATGTAAATTATACTCGTGCCCTTGTGTCTTGGGGTATCATCAATGCTTCATATGAAATGCTACACAAATTGTTTTACAGTTAACACTATAAGAACATTAGTGGGAAATTGTATTTTAGTACTACCATCCATGTTATTCAAAATTTTTGAGATGTCCTTTGAAGGTTTGCAATTTTTTCAGATTATGAATAAGAAACTTTTCTTGTGAGAGAATACAGTATGAATGTGTCTTTTCCACATGCTTAATGTTTCTTTGGATATGACCAGGTAGAAATGCATTTGTTTGTATATAATTGTAGTGAAAACTTAAGAGCTACAAGATATGTGAATAGATTGTAAAGTTACAAAACTACATAGAGTGTACAATTTTCAGGACGTATAAGGGGAGGAAAAATTGAATCTGTGCTTTTCCTCGATGTATTAGAAGCATTATTTTAAATATTACTTGAAAAAGGTATAAAAATAATGCTTCTCATCTGTTCAGCATTTTAAATATGTTAATTTTGGGTTATTTGACGCAAGTTAATAATACCTGGTACTAACCATGATGAGATTATACAACGTGAAAGTGAGAACCTTAATAATCTTAATTGTCTGACTGCCTTTTAGAATGGATAATCCATAATTAAATCATAATGCTAAACTTGCATCATCAAAAGAATTCTATATGAATTTTCATTTAAATAATTACATTTTTTAGTATCATATTGAAAATTTTATTGCAATGTACAGTATCAGTTTTTTAGTAATACTATAATTAAAATATTTCCAGTACTGTATTGCACTTCAACATTGTATGATCCATTATACATCATGATAGCTACATCTGTACCCCATCAGTGTATTGTATTAACATTTTAATTAAAAGACTTTCAAAAATTAGATGTAAAAAATACATGAAAGTTATCTGTTTATAGTTTTACAGTGTATTATAAATTAAATGTTAAGTTAGATAAAAGTAACTAACAAAATTAAAATTTTCACTATTCAGCTGTTGCAACTATGTTGCAGTAATAAATTAAGGTAGAAATGAAAGATGCTTTTAACTGGGTGAATATTTTAACATATTTTGTACATATTGGAGAAGAATGTGCCAGATATGAGGTATGCTACTCAAATAATGCTACTCTAAAAATTAATTATTTATTAGCTAATTAAGGCTGCTTGGAGCTCGTTGAACTAACTGCAAATTTCAACACTGAGAAGTTATCGCATTTAATTTCTAGTAAATTAATCCTGTGAAATGTTGAGTTTTACTGTTAACATCTGAGAGTCAGACCTCAGAATGTTGAGTTTCAGGGTTAACATCTGAGAGTCAGACCTCTGAATGTTGAGTTTCAGGGTTAACATCTGAGAGTCAGACCTCAGAATGTTGAGTTTCAGGGTTAACATCTGAGAATCAGACCTCTGAATGTTGAGTTTCAGGGTTAACATCTGAGAGTCAGACCTCTGAATGTTGAGTTTCAGGGTTAACATCTGAGAGTCAGACTTCTGAATGTTGCATTGTCAGTATAATATTTCTCAGCGTTGTAGTTTCAAGACTTACAACAACAACAAAAATATAATGTTATGGACAAAGTGTGGAGCAGAATTATTTTGATGGCATTTAGAAGTTAAATTTTGGAGATATGCATTGGTGATAATGAAATATATTCACAGCTGTACATACAGATAGATATTTCTATAGGTTTGCACGTAAATTAATATTTTATTATGTGGTGCAGAGTTTAGTACCACTGATAGTATTACTGTTAAAAGAAGAGTGAAGGATATGATAAATCATTATGTTGTACAGTAATACCCCGGTTTTCGTCCTCAATCTGTTTCAGAAGGTCGGCCGAAATCTGAAATGGACAAAAACTGAAGTAACATTTCCCATAAGAAATAATGTAAATCCAATTAATCCGTTCCAGACACCCAAAAGTATTAACAAAAAATACATTTTATAGAGAATAACTATAGCTTTACATACAGAAAACAATGAGAAATAAGTATAAAGGACTAATGAAATGGATAAATGAACATTTAACATCACTTTTACCTTAATTGAAGACTCTTGTTGGCATATGGAAGAAGGTGAGGAAGGGAGAGGGAGTTGAGGTTATTGTTTGGAATGGAAATCTCCCTCCATAAGGACTTCAGGTATCAAAGCCCTATCTGAGATTACTTTCCTTCTTTGTCTTTTACTGGTACTAGGACCAGCTTGAGAGTCACTGCACCCCTTCTCATACATCCTGGTGAGTTCGGCCACACGTACGCCATTTTCACATTTTGCTACAAGTTCTTTCTTGAATTCTATCGTGTTTCTCACCTTCTTTACCAAAGGGCTGGCACTCGGAACTTTCTTTGGCCCCATAGTGGCTTATTTCACAGTCGCAATCAATAAACAAGCAAAAAAAATGGATGAACGCACAGAGGGTTGCTAACTCGACCAGAGACAGAGGCAGGCTGAGTCTGGTATGCATGAGAAGTGGCATCCTGGGCAGGTGGATGGGTCTGATACGGACGATTTCCAAGCAGATGTATGAAACCTGGGGGAAAATTTTGCTGAAAAAAGTGCTCGAAATCCAAACTGTATGATTTCTGCACCGGACGAAAACCGGGGGTCCACTGTAGTCTCAAGAAAATTATTTAACTAGGGAAAAGACTACATATATATGTATATTTATCCCATTCTGTAGTGGCTGTAACTGATTTTTTTCCCCCAAGAGTGGGATTAAAAAAAAAAGATAAAAGCATACTGAATATTAGTGTAAGCAGCACACTACCTCAGAGCCTGTGTCTGCCACAACCAGTGTCAGTTTGATCAGTAGTCTTCTTCTTCAGGAAGAGATGACAGTATTTGTGGTTTGATTTTAAAATTTTGTATAGGACTGGAAAAGGCATATGACAGGGTGGATAGGGGGGCAGTATGGCAGATGTTGTAAATGTATGGAATAGGAGGTAGGTTATTGAAAGAAGTGAAAAGTTTTTATGAGGATAGTGAGGCTCAGGTTAGAGTATGTAGGAGAGGGAGGTTGGTGGATGAGTTTGGTATGGTATGTGAAAGAGGAAATTGAAAGTGAATATAGCAAAGAGTAAGGTGATGAGGATAAAAAAAATAGGTAATGAAAGATTGAATATCAGGTTGGAGGGAGAGAGTATGGAAGAGGGGAATGTATTCAGATATTTAGGAGTGGACGTGTCAGCAGATGTGTCTATGAAAGATGAGGTGACTCATAGAATTGATGAGGGGAAAAATGAGTGGTGCACTGAGGAGTCTGTGGAGACAAAGAACTTTATCCATGAAAGCAAAGAGGGGAATGTATGAGAGTTTAATTATACCAAAGTTTTTATATGGGTGTGAAGCATGGGTGGTGAATGTTGCAACAGGAAGAAGGCTGGAGACAGGGGAGATGTCATGTCTGAGGGCAATGTGTGGTGTGAATATAATGCAGAGAATTCCTAACTTGAAAATTAGGAGGAGGTGTAGGATTACCAAAACTATTATCCAGAGGGCTGAGGATGGGTTATTGAGGTGGTTCGGACATGTAGAGAGACTGGAACAAAATAGAATGACAATGAGAGTGTACAAATCTGTAGTGGAGGGAAGGCAGGGTAGAGGTCAGCCTAGGAAAGGTTGGAGGGAGGGGGTAAAAGAGGTTTTGTGTGCAAGGGGCTTGGACTTCAAGCAAGCATGCATGAGCATGTTAGAGAGGACCGAATGGAGACAAATGGTTTTTAGGACTTGACGTGCTGTTGGAGTGTGAGCAGGGTAATATTTATGAAGGGATTCAGGGAAACTGGCAGGCCAGACTTGAGTCCTGGAGATGGGAAGTACAGTGCCTGCACTCTGAAGGAGGGGTGTTAACATTGCAGTTTTATAACTGTAGTGTAAGCACACCTCTGGCAAGACAGCGATGGAGTGAATAATGGTGAATTTTTTTCTTTTTCGGGGCACCGTACCTTGGCAGGAAATGGCCAATGTGTTAATAATAAAAAAAATATAGGATTGGTGAAGGGTTCTTTCACATGGGTTCCTGTGATGAGTTTAGTACTTCTTCAATGAGTATCCATAATTATTTGCACTCTTAAAATAATCATTAGGCACAGGAGACTTCTCATTTTCATCTTCCATTTCCTTGCCCTTTTCCAGGGTATCCTGTGCTTACCATTCAAATCTGTTTTGGATATAGGCAGCCTGATTCTCTATATATAGTACCTCATGATGTGGCTCATACAGGTGAAACATTTCAAGGGTTTAGTAGGGCAAACGCTTAGCTCGTGTTTCCCCGGCAATTTGAGCACACTGATTTGACCGCTTTCTCTTTGTTGTATATACGTGTTGCTTACTGCCGGGTTAGTGCATACACCACTGGCTGCAAATATTTCTGTGTCAAACATGGTGATGCCCAGGACAGTAGGTCTAATGCTGTTGGCATTAGTTTTTGCAGCCTCACAATTAAAGAACCACTTTACTGAGACTTTCCAGTGTCTTGTTTCTTATAATCTATAAATGGTCTGTTTCAGATTAAGGTTGCATATGTGCACCATAATTTTATGCACCACTATATATTCAGAAATATCATTATCACAGGAGGGACACTTACATTTACAATCTAACATGCTTGTTGGTACCTGGTTACAGATGTTATCATCACTTCACTGCACTGTTGTGTGAACTGGAAGAATTTGCCTCACATGATCCATCTGATGGTGTCTACTGCTTCCCCACTTTAGACCCTGACATTTTACCATATTTTGGCAGATGGAGGGGTGGAAATATGTTGCAGTTTTTGAACTGTAGTATCAGCATACCTCTGGCAAGAGAGTGATGGAGTGAGTGAGGATGAAAGTGTTTCTCCCTTTTCGGGTCACCCCTCCTCGGCAGGAAACAGCCAATGTGTTGGTAATAAAAAAATAAAAAATTGGCAGATACTAAAAGTTTACTTTTCACTTAGTGTGCAGGCAAAGTATCTTAATATATAACTAGCCAGGGTGTATTGAGATAAGGCAAGGTTACATGGTATTCATGAGGAAGGCTTTACTTCACCAGCAATGGTGGACCCAAACTTGTACAAGACTAATTGTCACACAAGTACATTAGAGTTCTATTTTTCACAGATAACTGTATTCCTAATCACTTTTTACTGAATTTTTATAGTTCATCAATTTCATCACTTCATACATATATATATAAAGATTTGGCATAAGCAGATACCTTCACAAGTATCTTTAATTATTTGTTATAGAAGAGAAACAAAAATTATTCATGTGATATACAATGTCTATGAATTGAACTATTAATTTAGATTAGAGTATTAGAATAGTGTTTTTCACTTCTTGAAGGATAAAATAACACCTGTACCCAAAAGTTGAAAATTGATTCAATGACATTTGTTAATTAGTAGAAAAAGAAACAATATTTTTTTTAATTAACAAAAAATGTTGAGTATATGTCTATTTCTATTTATGAACAGTAACAGTAAAACTAAATTAATGTTAATTATTGAAATGCAGATTCTTTGCTCGTTTAACAAGATGTATTTACTGTTTTTTTTTTAGTAGTATTTTATAATGTATGCGGTGTATCCCAGCTCAGATATATACTGTGCGCTTAGATCAGGAATCCAGCAAAGTTTACGATGCTCACTACATAGGAATAGTTTCTGACAGACTTACAAACTTTGTACTAACACGTTTTTATCCAATACATACTGTACATACTTGGATGCAGTGCTTCTGCTTACTCTCTGAAGTGACACAATGCACAGCATAGTTGATTATAATTAAGGATGTTTGAGAATGATAGCATTCTTGGATATACTGTATATATATATGCCTTATAATGTAGGTAGTTTAGTGCACAAGTTGATACTGCTTGACAACACAGTGGCACTCTACAGAAATATCTGTTGTTAAACAAAATATTGTGTTCTCAAATGCATTTTCCCATCGTATACTGTAATTGACCATGTACTCCCGGAAAACAAAATCTGTTTACTTTGCCAGTTCTCATCAAATGTTTATGGAAACACTGCACATTCACCAGTGGTATGTATACAAACAATGAATCAAAAAGGCAGACAAAATTAATACTAGAAACACTTGCTAGTGATGGTTGGCTTTGTGAGATGGGTAATTAAGCGAGAGATAAAGGATTAACCTGTTTTGTGATGTCCCATGTCTGTCAGTAATTCAATTGTATGTGCAGTACAGTACATGTTTGCAGTGTGTGTAAGGTACGGCCACAAAACTTGTTGAAGATTCTTATTAATCTAATGTAAGTTTTAATGGCCTGATTGAGCCTACCACAACTGCCCTGGACCTTGAACACACTTACTGCTTAAAATGATGAACACCATTATTATAATATGCAGTACTGTAGTTGGAGATGTAGCATTTTACTGTACATTTATTATTATTATTATTATTATTATTATCATTATTATTATTATTACGTATTATTATTTAGTATTATTAGTTTGGAGGGACGTCTAAACTGTCTTATCTCAGCACCTCTGCAAAGACAGTGATTATGTGTGAGTGATAGTGAAAGTGTTGAATAATGATGAAAGTTTTTTCTTTCTTTTTGGGTCACCCTGCCTCAGTGGGGAACAGCCGGCATATTAAAAAAAATTATAATTATCATTATTATTTTTATTAAAGTCTGTACTACTACTGCTATTACTATAACTGCTACTACAGGTACTATGCTATTGTTTTTGACCTTTTCTTATAGTATATTGTATAACCTAAATTTTATAAACTTTATTTCACTGATGTTAAACACATGTTCATTGGCAAGAAACCAAAGATTATCGTCTATAGCCAAGTCATGTTGATTTGAATTATTTGCATTTTTGCTCTCTAAATGTATTACAGTATTATCAATTTAAGACGTGATGAGATAGTATGGTACTGTATTTGGATGTATACAGCATGAGCAAAATATATCAGAGTAAAACGGCTTTTGTTCAAGGTTCAGTTAGGTTAGATTATATTAGGTTTGATAAATGTTAGGTTACATTATGTTTGATAAAGGTTATGTTAGGTTAGGTTAGGTTAGGTTACATTAGGTTTGATAAAGCCCATGTTAGGTTTGGTTATGTTAGATGAAGTTTGATATGGTTAGCTTAGGTTTAGTTACATCAGGTTAGATTTGATATGGTTTGGTTAGTTTTAGTTTGTTTAGGTTAGGTTAAGTTAGCTTAGGCTCAGTATGAGATGACCAATTAAACTATTGTACAATAAAATGCATTAAAAGCAATAACCTGACTTTGCATGCACGTATTCTTTATCATATTTCATGGAAGTAATTGTTTTCTTGCGTTGGGAGTGTTGGTTTGAGTTCCTAGCTAAAGTCAACAGTTGACATTGGATGAGCTCTTTTCATTACAGATCATTGTTACATTTTATTATTAGTTCCATGAAATGAGCTGAGGTGGTAGCACTGAGATGTTCAGTAGTTGCTTCATTTTCTGTGTGATGTACCTGTGCTATTTGAAAGATGGATTTTAGCTTTGAGAATTCTCAGAATAGTAAGTGATATCAAGAGGAATCCTTCAAGTGTGTATTGTACAAAATAAACAAATCTAGAACAGCTGTTATTGTGCTACTTTGAAGGAAGTTCTAGCTGTGAAGTCAAATTTGTGTATTTTTGACCAGTCATATTCCATTGTGTAGCCACATGGATGGAACAGGGACTCAAGTCTTCCAGTATTTTTGTACGTTATTAGTAGTTTTTTATAATATACTGGAAAAGTAAACAGTATTTCTGTTAATTTTTAACTGTATTTCTATTCTGTAAAGTTTGTTTCCATCCAAAATGCTGATTTAAATATTAGAGAGAGTATGAGTAACATGTAAAACATGAGGATTCATGTTTTTATCTTTGGGTCACTCAACCTTGGTAGAAAATAGTTGTTGTAAAAATAAATATAATAAATGAGTCAAGGTCTAAGAATATTAATTACAGTATAATTTACTAAGGAAGATGAAGTAAATTATTTCTTATGTTCTTATGTTCTTATGAAATGCTACTTTGAAATGATGTATAAACATTCAAATGTTTGATGCTTAAAGTATTAGTTTAAAACAATTTAAATATGATTCCTGTTGCATTTGTTGAAAAAAAAAATTGGACCAATAATGACTTGGAGTTGTCTTTAAATAGGAAATTGAAATAGAACTTCATATACATTGAACACCATCTTTGGTCTCCTTTTTTGTAGGCATGTATATGAGTTACTTTCCACTTCCTTGGATGAAATGTTTCCCTCCTATTCCCAATTCCTCATGTGCTGCTTGGCCCCAATGGGTTCAGCACTCCCATAAACATGATAATTGATAGGCCTACCTGAATATTTTTAATTCAAGATTGCCCATAAGTTGACATGTGAAAATTCATTGAAGTCATTATATTATTTGTGCTGATCATAATCATGGATAATGCAGATATATAAAAGACATAACAATCTATCCCAGTGTTGTAATATGGAGTACAGAGACATTGTATAAGAGCTTATGTGGGCTTAATGCTCTCAAGAAATATTGTTGTGAATTTGATGGTTTCGACTCAAAATGACATTGAAAACATTAGGGGTACTTTTAAGTTAGAGGATTATTATTCACTTCAGAAAAAAAGGCTCAAACCATATGCATGTGTTAGTGTAATCTTTTTACATCAGTTTCATCAGTAGGCTTCTTTGGGAAGGGATGACAGTATTTATGGTTTGATTTTTAAATTTTATTGAGGATTGGTGAAGTGTTCTTTCACTTGGGTTTCTGTAATGAGTTTAGCACTTCTTCAGTGAGTTTCCATAATTATTAATAGATACTGTAGAGCTTTTGCACACAAAAGCACACAGCTGATAGTAATGAAGGAATGATAGGTTTAGAGCACACTTTTATTGACAGTGTTCTACTCTATGCAGAGCTTTATAAAGTCATTGATTTGATTAGATGAAAATATAGCCACAGTTAATGTTTGCTCTTTGCCTTTTTTTTTCTTCATGTACAGCTTTTGTTTACACCCACTGGTTCCCAGCCTGTAGGACATAGACCCCACGAGGCCAGTGAGTTATTCCAAGGCATCAGTTGGATTTTGCAGCAAGTCCTTTCTCCTTCAGCCAGTGGTTCATCTAAATTCTAAACTGTCAAATCTGGGCATCTCTGCAAAGACAGAGATTATATGTGAATGATGGTGACCCTGCCTCAGTGTTAAAAAAAAATTACCAGATATAGGTCCACAAAACTTTTTGAGGTTAAAATGGCTTCTTGTACTCAAAGAGACTGGGAACCACTAGTCTGCACTGTCAACATTGTATCAATTAAAGTCTGAAGCTAGAAGATGCACTCTCAGATTTATCCTTTATCTATGGCTTTGACATAACCATAGTACATTCAGAGAATTCACATAGTATGTTTGTATCAGTACTTATTCTCTATTTTTTATGCTCTATGCTTTGTTTTAGAGGATGTCATTTTGAAGAGTTCTTGTACCACAGCTGTTTCTAGTCATAGTGAAGTACCACTGTGTGCTCTGCTTTAGTTGCACTCGGGTTTGTGGGAACAATTTCCTCTGTTTGGCCCAAGAGTAATGGTGTATGGTAATGATTATTATAATTTACCGTAATCTAATTAGATACAAAGGCATAGATAAATCCTCAGTATATTGGACTTCTGAAAGATGGACAAAATCTGCTGGGTCAGTCAATTTGGAAACAATGGACAGAGTCCGTTGGTTGCAGAATTGTCAGGTATCATTACTGTTATAGCAAAATAATTTCATGTCTACCCACCACAATTGCCATTACCAGCCACTCACTTCCCCTCATTCTTTCAGTATATTATGGGTTTACTGTGCCATCAGTGATGAAGAAAAGACACAAGTGCAGAAAAACAAAACAAAAAAAATTCCACAAGGTACAGTATGTAGTTTACAACACCGGATGACGTTGAGTACCCAACATGACTTGCGAAATCGTAATGACACAATTGCAAATAAACCATACCACAGGCGGGGTTAGAGCCTGCAATCAGTCTCAAAACTCCAGACCATCGCGTTAGCCACATTGTATAAAGAAACGTTAGAGAGATAGGAGAAAAATCATTCTAATGAGTGAAACAGACACAATAATGAGAGCAGTTTAGAAGTGTAGCAAAGTACTCAACAAAAAATGTCATGATAAAAGCTTGTTCTGCACCTGTCTTTTCTTCATTTTAATTAGATTTTGAAACACCATTAAGTAAACTGAGCTTAATTTTAGTGCAGTTTATGGTTGATGTGCAATCTTGGGTTAATATATTGATACTGTCTTGTTAAGTGCTATATTGCAATGGGAAGATATACTCTGAATTATTTAATTTAACACAAAGCTAATGTGTGAAGGCAGATTTGTTCTTGTATACATGTTCACTTTATCCCCCATGAGGAACTAATACTCGTGGGCTTTTCTTTCATTAAACTTTATTGTAATACTGTACTGTACAAGGAAGTAAAAATTTCCATTGCATATATTATTTTAGTAATTTATTATTAAAGTATATTAATAATTAGGGCTTTCATTCCATATCATTGAACATTTTATTTGATGAAATAGACACATGTGCAACACTTAGGTATCTTTATTGAGGAAACGCAAGTGTTGCACGTGTCTTAAATCATCAACTTGTCGGTTCTCTGAACCATTTACCTACATTTTGTTATTTCCAGTAATTAGATACAGTGGAACCTCAAATATCGAACTTTCTTCGGTCCATAAGTCTGTTCGAGTGCCTTTACCGAATGAATTTATTCCCATCAGGAATAATGTAAATTAGATTAGTCCATTTCAGACCCTCAAAAATACACTTATAAAAGCACTTACAAAAATACACTTACATAATTGGTTGTGTTGGGAGCAGTTCGATTTTTGAGGTTCCACTGTATTTTCCTCATTGAAATTACATACGTATTTGTTGTTCATACAATATTGAATACAGTACACTCAGCTCTCTCATACATCTCCTTTATATAGAGTAGTTATCCATATATGTGATTGAAAAAGTGCATTGAAAATTTAATAGCATGTATTATGAAGGCTTTCCATGTGCTAGTCAATTTTGGATGCATATTTTCAGTCCTGATTGTGAAAAATTGCTCTGTATAAGGAAACTATATAAGAGAGTTCTCCTCAAAGAAGGTTCCTTGATGCTGGTGAAGGGCTCTTGATCTAAGGAACTGGATCTGTGCTGCAGTTCCCTGAATTAAGCCTGAATACCTTCCATCCCCCCACAGGCACTGTATAATCATACAGGTTTTGTGCTTCCCCCTTGATTATAATAATAATAATAATATATAAGAGAGTTGACTGTGTTTACCCACTTCATTAAGAAACTCTTTATCTGCTGAAGGATGGTTCATGAAAAAAAGAATCTGAACTCTACAGGTATACATGTCCCGTGGCCTGGTGGCTAAAGCTTTTGCTTCACATGGAGAGGGTCCTGGTTCGATTCGTGGCGAGGGTAGAAACATTAGGCATGTTTCTTTACACCAATTGTCTATGTTCCCCATCAGTAAAATGGGTACCTGGGAGTTAGTGGACTGGTGTGGGTTGCATCCTGGGACAAAACTGACCTAATTTGCCCAAAATGCTCTGCATAACAAGCCGCTTTCTATATAGCAGAACTGTAAATCTTTTACATGCACTTGTAGTAAATAAAAATATGTATTTTAGATAAGTTTACAATATTTTAATAATAAACAGAGAAATACATTTTTTCATTAGGTTCAGAATGATTTTTGTGAAATTATTGCATACACAAATTTTCGCTTACCCTATTCGGCAAGAAGAGTGTTGCTATTCAAGCCAAAATCACAAATTTTATCCATTCAGCATGACATACATATATATATATATATATATATATATATATATATAGGTAGTAGGTTGGTAGACAGCAACCGCCCAGGGAGGTACTACCGTCCTGCCAAGTGAGTGTAAAACGAAAGCCTGTAATTGTTTTACATGATGGTAGGATTGCTGGTGTCCTTTTTTCTGTCTCATGAACATGCAAGATTTCAGGTACGTCTTGCTACTTCTACTTACACTTAGGTCACACTACACATACATGTACAAGCACATATATACACACCCCTCTGGGTTTTCTTCTATTTTCTTTCTAGTTCTTATTCTTGTTTATTTCCTCTTATCTCCATGGGGAAGTGGAACAGAATTCTTCCTCCGTAAGCCATGCGTGTTGTAAGAGGCGACTAAAATGCCGGGAGCAAGGGGCTAGTAACCTCTTCTCCTGTATATATTACTAAATGTAAAAGGAGAAACTTTCGTTTTTCCTTTTGGGCCACCCCGCCTCGGTGGGATACGGCCGGTGTGTTGAAAGAAAGAATATATATATATATATATATATATATATATATATATATATATATATATATATATATATATATATACACACACACACAACAATGTATCAACCTCATCTGTTAGGAAAATGATAGGATGAATAATGAGAACTTTCAAAACTAGGGATGCCAAGCCCATGATGATTCCCTTCAAATCGCTTGTTCTCTCTAGGCTGAAATGCTGCTGTACACTAATGGGGCCCCCCTTCAAGGCTGGCGACATTGCAGACCTGGAGAGTGTACAAAGAACTTAAAAGGCAAACATAAGTACGACAAGGCACCTAAATTACTGGGAACGGTTGAAGGTCCTTGACCCCTCAAGGAAGGTTCCTTGATGTTGGTGAGGGGCTCTTGATTTAGGGAATTGGATCTGTGTTCCAGTTCCCCGAATTAAGCCTGAATGCCTTTCACATCCCCCCCAGGCGCTGTATAATCCTCCGGGTTTAGCGCTTCCCCCTTGATTATAATAATAATGAAGGTCCTTGATCTGTATTCTCTGGAGCGCAGGCGAGATAGATACATGATAATATACACTTGGAAGGCCCTGGAGGGATTGGTACCAAACCTTCACACGAAAGTCACTCCCTATGAAACAAAAGATTCGGCAGGAGATGCAACATTCCCCCGTTGAAAAGCAGGGGCGCCACGAGCACATTGAGAGACAACACAATAAGTGTCCGGGGCCCAAGACTGTTCAACTGCCTCCCAGCATACATAAGGGGGATTACCAATAGACCCCTGACTGTCTTTAAGAAGGCATTGGACAGGCACCTAAGTCAATACCTGACCAACTAGGCTGTGGCTTATATGTCAGCTTGCATGCAGGCAGCAGTAACAGCCTGGTTGATCAGACAATGATCCAACATGAGGCCTGGTCTCAGACCAAGCTGCAGGGGTGTTGACCCCCGAAACCCTCTCCAGGTAATATATATATATATATATATATATATATATATATATATATATATATATATATATATATATATATATATATATATATATTTAACAAGTCGGCCGTCTCCCACCGAGGCAGGGTGACCCAAAAACAAAGAAAATACCAAGAAGAAAATACTTTCATCATCATTCAGCACTTTCACCTCACTCACACATAATCACTGTTTTTGCAGAGGTGCTCAGAACACAACAGTTTAGAAGCATATACATATAAAGATACACAACATATCCCTCCAAACTGCCAATATCCCAAACCCCTCCTTCAAAGTTTGGGATAAAGTTTCCCATTTCCAGGACTCAAGTCCGGCTATATAAAAATAACCGGTTTCCCTGAATACCTCCACTAAATATTCCCCTGCTTCACAGGGCTTCCTGTGAAGCAGGGTCTTAGTGAAGGGATCTTGATCCAAAGAATTGGAGCTATCATTTCCCTGGATCGATCCTGAATTCCTCCCATTCTCCACTCACTTCGTCAATTACTGTATAATAATTATACATCTATAATCCATGAGGTCAGTAACCCAGGCGGTTTAGCGCTTTGTGAGCATAGCAATTGTCAATATGATGATAATATAGCCCCTAGACTGCAGTAGACAATCTTATCTGTGCTGAATGATCCTTGCGGGTTTAGAGTAATTCTGCGAGATAATAATCCAAATAAAATCTTCAAGGTGTTTATTAATTTAATAATAAAAAATGTTGGGTTAAGATGTTTTAA
>NC_091356.1:12635080-12785080 GCF_038502225.1 Cherax quadricarinatus | reverse complement strand
AAGTGAGAGTAACTGCTGGAAGTTGTGACCCTTGACGCTGTGCTAACTGATCAACCTGTGATGGAATACTGCACCATATCTCATCTGAAGTCTTCCAGCTGACACTACTGAAGTCTCCCAGCTCACGCTGACACATTTCAACATTATCCATCACATCCAAGCTAGCTTTGGTTCTCACTCACTATTACAGAGAAAACAATAACATCACGTTTACTAAATAAAAAAAAAATTATCACACACACACACACACGCCAAGAGCTGTGACTCGACTCCTGCAGCTACAAATAGATGAAGACTGTGTCCATGTATAAGTCACTCAGGAGTCATTCAAGACACTGTACACCGTGTACGTCACGCCCATACTGGAGTATGCAGCACCTGTTTGGAACCCACACCCGGGGCCCGGTGGCCTGGTGGCTAAAGCTCCCGCTTCACACACGGAGGGCCCGGGTTCGATTCCCGGCGGGTGGAAATTCCGACACGTTTCCTTACACCTATTGTCCTGTTCACCTAGCAGCAAATAGGTACCTGGGTGTTAGTCGACTGGTGTGGGTCGCATCCTGGGGGACAAGATTAAGGACCCCAATGGAAATAAGTTAGACAGTCCTCGATGACGCACTGACTTTCTTGGGTTATCCTGGGTGGCTAACCCTCCGGGGTTAAAAATCCGAACGAAATCTCTCTCTCTCTCTCTCTCACCTGGTCAAGCATGTAAAGAAATTAGAGAAAGTGCAAAGGTTTGCAACAAGACTAGTCCCAGAGCTAAGGGGATTGTCGTACGAGGAGAGGTTAAGGGAAATCAACCTGACAACACTGGAGGACAAGGGGCACATGATAACAACATGTAAAATACTGAAAGGAATTGACAAGGACAGAGACAGGATGTTGCCGAGATGGAACACAGCAACAAGGGGTCGTAACTGTGAGCTGAAGACTTAGATGAATCATACGGATGTTAGGAAATATTTCTTCAGCCACAGAGTTGTCAGGAAGTGGAATAGTCTGGAGAGTGATGTAGTGGAGGCAGGATCCATACAGGTATGATAAAGCTCATGGAGCAGGAAGAGAGAGAGGACCTTGTAGCGACCAGTGAAGAAGCGGAGCCAGGAGCTGTGAATCGACCCCTGCAACTACAAAAAGGTGAGTACAGGGGAACTCAACATATCAGGATTTTCCAGTAGATTAAGACGAATTAAGACAAGAGGTGACAGCAGAGTAGCTGACAGGCTGATCAGTAATTACTGCTTAGCACTAATCTTGAGGGCTGCTCACTTGATACACATCACCCCCTACAGGCTGTGTATCTAGGCCTTTTCTCTAATTTGGTCCTACCTGAGCGGTTGCCACCTGGCCCACTGCTCTCCCCCCCATTTTTTTTTTGTTTAGGCTTCTTTCACTGGTTTATTTTATCACTACTGGTTTTTTAAAACTGCAGTAGTGTAGATTTATTCCAGTATGTCTGGAGGGAGTTTTAGGGGCCAGTGCATCTCCACAGCCCAGTCCATGATCAGGCCTTGCAGTGGATCAGGGCCTGATCAACCAGGCAGTTACTGTTGGCCACATGTAAAGTGACGTACGAGCCACTGCCCGGCTGGTCAGGTACTGACTTAAGATGTCTATCCAACGCTTTCTTGAAGTCTACCTGGAGTTCATTACCTTTGTACCTAGTTCAGCTATCAAAACTTTGGGGGCCCAGTCCCTGGACCCATTACGTACCTCTGTAATCTGTAAATACCTTTGTAACTTGTCATGATTGTGACCAGACCTACCTGGAGTTCATTACCTTTGCAAATTGTGAGTTCATTACCTTTGTAAATTGTGAGTTCATTACCTCTGTACCTTGCTCAGCTATCAAAACTTTGGAGTCCAGTCCCTGGACCAATTATGTACCTCTGTAATCTTTTGACTACCGCCCACAGGATGGGTATGTGGTGCATAATAAACATATTAAACTAACTTGAAGACAGACAGGGGTCTATTGGTAATACCCCTTATATATGTTGGGAGGCAGTTGAACAATCTTGGGCCCCTGATACTTACTGTGTTGTCTCAGCGTACTTATGGAACCCCTGCTTTTCATTGGGTGTGGGTGTTAAATCTCCTGCCCAGTCTTTTGCTTTCATAAAGAATGATTTTCGGTGTGCAGATCTGGGGCTAGTCCCTCTTGGATTTTCCAAGTGTATGTTATCATGTATCTTTCTCGCCTGCATTCCAGGGAGTACGAATCAAGAGACTTCAACTGTTCCCAGTAATTTAAGTGCTTTGTCGTACTTATGTGTGCCGTGAAAATTCTCTGTATATTCTGCAGATCTGCAGTTTCGCCTGCCTGAAGGGGGCCGTCAGTGTTCAGCAATATTCCAGCGTAGAGAGAACAAGCGATGACATGACAAGGAGAGCCATTACCTTCAATCCTCATTACTGGCTTTGTAAATTTGAGCATCCCTCAGCTATCAAAACTTTGAAGACCAATTATGTTCTGACATAGACATGGGTAGGATGTCAGCCACAGCACCGTGTTATCTTTACAAATAGTTAGTTAGTTTAATATTTATTATTATCCTGTGGGCGGTTATTACATAATCCAGGGACTTCCAAATGATTGAGCAATTTATGCCTTTACAAAGGTAGTACATTGAGACTCCAGGTTTAGTCACAATATTTACAAAATAGTACAGGGGTACACAATTCCAGGGACCGGGCAATGCAATAAAGCAAAGAGAACCTTTATTATGCCTAGGCATTATGGGCCAACTTAACATTATTGGCTTACAGTCTACTTAACACTAAGAATTATGTCATAATTGTACAGTAGAATATTAATTATATCATAGTTGTACAGAAGATTATTAATTATAAGTGAATCTAATTTGTATTAGACAAAAGATATATTCATATACTCAAAAATGCTTTTTGTGAAAACAGTGATTCAATTATATTCCTGTCAACAATGGATAAAAGGTTCAATGTGATTGTTGAAGTTATGATGTGGGAGGACATAGGTAAGTAAGTGTGTACTGAGTATTAAGCATTTAGTCTAGGGTGATTAAGTGGCTTTTGAGAAGAGTCTTAAACTGATTTTCAGACTGGGTTACTTTAGTATCTTCTGGTAATGAGCTGTGGCTCGTAAGTTGGATTGCGTGCAGCCAGCAGTAACATCCTGGTTGATCAGGCTCTGATCCACCAGGAGGCCTGGTCACAGACCGGGCCGCGGGGGCGTTGACCCCCGGAACTCTCTCCAGGTAAACACAGTGTAATATGGACACGAGGTATATCAAAGAGAGATCTGTCTCGTGTTGTGGTCATGTGTCCTGTTTAGGTTGGTGAGGAAAAGTTTGAGTGGAGGGTTTATATTTGCATGTATTGTTCTGTCTATGTAGTAGGCACATAATAAGTATGGATGTTCTTAATGGGGAGCAGATTCAGACTTGAAAATTGGTGGAGTATGCTGGCGGGAGTGGAAATTTGTTATCATTCTGACTGCTGCCTTTTGCTGGGTTATTAAAGGTTTTAGGTGATTGAATGTTGTTGATCCCCATTCACAAATTCCATACGTAAGATAAGGGTATATGAGTGAATGGTACAGTGCCAGGAGAGTTGATTGTGGAACATAGTACCTTATCTTTGATAGTATACCTACAGTCTTAGAGATTTTCTTGGTGATTTGTTGTATGTGTGTCTGGAACTTAAGGCTACTGTCAAGGTGGATACCTAGGAATTTTCCCTCTGTAAGTCTTGTGACTGATGACACCCGAATCTGCATGACTGTCTTCCATTGCAGACACTGCAAGGCTACAGGCGGACATCAACCAAATCTTTCAATGGGCTGCAGAATTATTATTATAATCAAGGGGGAAGCGCTAAACCCGGAGGATTATACAGCGCCTGGGGGGGGGGGAATGTGGAAGGCATTCAGGCTTAATTCGGGGAACTGGAGCACAGATCCAATTCCCTAAATCAAGAGCCCCTCACCAACATCAAGGAACCTTCCTTGAGGGGATGGGCTGCAGAAAACAATGTGAAGTTCAACGATGAGAAATTTCAATTACTCCGATATGGTAAACACGAGGAAATTAAAACTTCATCATAGTATAAAACAAATTCCGGCCACAAAATAGAGCGAAAAACTAACGTCAAAGACCTGGGAGTGATCATGTCGGAGGATCTCACCTTCAAGGACCATAACATTGTATCAATCGCATCTGCTAGAAAAATGACAGGATGGATAATGAGAACCTTCAAAACTAGGGATGCCAAGCCCATGATGACACTCTTCAGGTCACTTGTTCTATCTAGGCTGGAATATTGCTGCACACTAACAGCACCTTTCAAGACAGGTGAAATTGCTGACCTAGAAAATGTATAGAGAACCTTCACGGCGCGCATAACGGAGATAAAACACCTCAGTTACTGGGAGCGCTTGAAGTTCCTGAACCTGTATTCCCTGGAACGCAGGCGGGAGAGATACATGATTATATACACCTGGAAAATCCTAGAGGGACTAGTACCGAACTTGCACACAAAAATCACTCACAACGAAAGCAAAAGACTTGGCAGACGATGCAACATCCCTCCAATGAAAAGCAGGGGTGTCACTAGCACGTTAAGAGACAACACAATAAGTGTCAGGGGCCCAAGACTGTTCAACTGCTTCCCAGCATACATAAGGGGGATTACCAATAGACCCCTGGCAGTCTTCAAGCTGGCACTGGACAAGCACCTAAAGTCAGTACCTGACCAGCCGGGCTGTGGCTCGTACGTTGGATTGCATGCGGCCAGCAGTAACAGCCTGGTTGATCAGGCTCTGATCCACCATGAGGCCTGGTCACAGACCGGGCTGCGGGGGCATTGACCCCCGGAACTCTCTCCAGGTAAACCCCAGGTATTCATTCTATCATTTTCCTAGCAGATGTGTTAGATACATTGTTGCGATCTTTGAAAGTGAGATCCTCTGACATTATCACTCCCAGGTCCTTCACATTAGTTTTTCACTCTATTGTGTGGTTGGAATTTGTTTTATACTGCAATACAGTTTTAATTCCTGGAGTTTTCCATAGCAGAGTAATAATTGAAATTTGTCTTCAGTGAACTTCATATTGTTTTCTGTGGCCCATGTAAAGATTTGGTTGATGTTTGCTTGGAGTCTTCCAATGTCTTCAATGGATGACAGTCATACAAATTCGGGTGTCATCTGTGAAGGTAGACATGGAGCTGTAGCTTACGTCTCTGTCTGTGTCAGATATGAAGATAAGGAACAGGATGAGGGTAAGTACTGTGCCTTGTGGAACAGAGCTTTTTACTGTAGCCACCTCAGACATTACTCTGTTTACTGTTACTCTTTGTGTTCTATTTGTTAGGAAGTTATAGATCCATCTACTTGTTTTTCCTGTTATTCTTTTATAATGCAATTTGTGTGCTGTTACACCATGGTCACATTTGTCCAAGGCTTTCTCAACGTCTGTGTATACTACATATACATTGTGTTTAACCTCCAGAGCATCCAAGACCTTGTCATGTTGGTCCAGTGGTTGTGATAGAGCGACCTGCTCTAAACACATCTTTCATTGATCATTCTTTCCTTTTTAGTGGGTTTACTTTGCATTGCAATAAGCAATGAACTTTGGGGACAATGCATGGCTTCAAGAGTAGGTATGATAGGCCTCAGGAGGCCAGGAACCAGTAATGCCAGTGATTGCAGTTTAAGAGGCAGGGCCAAGAGCTAAGACTTGACCCCAGCAAGCAGGACTCAATGAGTACAATAAATAAATTTGTTAAAATTTAAATCAAAATAATATGTCATCATTCACCTTTCAACCTCACAATGTTTAGGTTAGAAATCTCTCAACCTCACAATGTTTATACTTATAAGAAATCTCTTAGAAAAGAACTGCATGAGGAACGACTTTTTTGTTTTAATCAACAGCCATCTTCTGTCAAAGCAGGTTGACACAAGAAGAAAGTGCATTCACCATTATTCGTTCAATTACCATCTTTCCTTGCTTAACAGTATTTAATTACATGTAAACTTCATTTTGTATACTTCAGAAAAGAGAAAGTTGAATCCCATAGCTCGATCGCTAGCTCACTCAGCTCACACACTGAGGTCCGGGGTTCGAATCTCCTCCAGTACAGCTGGAAAATATTAGGGATGTGTTTCCATAAGACACCTGCTGTCTCTGTCCTTGTTCACCCATCAGTTCAAAATGGGTACCTGGGTGTTAGTGGACTGGTGTTGGTCGCATCCTGGGACAAAACTGACCTAATTTGCCTGAAATGCTCTGCAGGACAAGCGGCTTTCTGTATAGTAGTATGCCATTGATGTCAGCTAGGACTGTATACGTACCTTGTACTTGTACTTGTAGTAGATAAAGATACAGTCGACCCTCAACTAACGGTGGCATTAAGTAACGGGAATTTTGTCTAACTGCGCTTTTTGCCGTAAAAAAATGCCTTAACCAATGGCGAAAAACTACCAACGACGTTCTTCCGGAACATGTCCATGTGCCCGGAGCGTGGCCTGAGCAGGCTGCGCAGCCACTCCACCACTGAGTGTGCCATTGTTTACAAGCTGTTGCAGTCAGTTTCCATGTGTGCCTCCCATATATTTTGGATTATTCCACTGTTTTTAGTGCTTGTAACCGCTAAATAAGCCACCATGGGCCCCAAGAAAGCTTCTAGTGCCAAGCCTGTGTTAAAAAGGGTGAGAATTACAATGGAAATGAAGATCACTGAAAAATACGAGAGTGGAGTCCGTATGGCCGAGTTGGAAAGGCAATACGTACAACAAATTACATTCAGCCATCAGTACTATCTTGGCGAACAGACTGGCAATCAAGGAAGCTGTTGTTGAGAAAGGTTCAAGTATGTTTTCAAAACGGAGACCGCAAATAATTGAAGAGGTAGAGAGACTGCTATTGGTATGGATAAATGAAAAACAATTATCCGGTGATAGTGTTTCTCAGTCTATAATTTGTGAAAAGGCAAAGAAGTTGCATGAAGATCTCATTAAGAAAATGCCTCAAAATAGTGCTGCTACTGATGAATTTAAGGCCAGCAAAGGCTGGTTTGAGAGATTTAAGATTGGTAGTGGCATACACAGTGTGGTAAGGCATGGCGAGGCTGCCAGTTCAGACAAAAATGTGGCTAAAAAATATGTGAAGGACTTTAAGGAATACATAGAGACTGAAAACCTAAAACCTGAACAAGTATTTGTGACGAAACAGGCTTGTTATGGAAGAAAATGCCAAACAGGACCTACATTACTGAGGAGGAAAAGGCACTCCCAGAACATAAGCCTATGGAAGACAGACTGACATTAATGTTGTGTAGTAATGCTAGTGGTGATTGCAAAGTGTAGCCTTTATTGGTGTATCACTCTGATACTCCCAGAGTGTTCAAGAAAAACAAGGGTAATTTGTGTGTGCTCTGGAGATCAAACAGTAAGGCATGGGTCACTAGGGAATTTTTCTTGGACTGGTTTTATGGTATGTTTGGCCCCACTGTGACAAAATACCTCCAGGAAAAGAAATTGTCACTCAAGTGCCTCCTGATAATGGACAATGCTCCTGCTCATCCTCATGACTTGCAAGAGGAAATTCCAGGGGAGTGTGGTTTCGTTAAGGTGAAGTTTTTGCCTCCTAATACAACTCTCCTCCAGCCCATGGACCAGCAGGTCATTTCAAACTTCAAAAAACTCTACACAAAAGCAGTGTTTCAAAAGTGCTTTGAAGTGACCTCAGACACTCAGTTGACCCTAAGAGAGTTTTGGAAAGATCACTTCAATATCCTCAGTTGTGTAAACCTTATAGGTAAGGCTTGGGAGGGAGTGACTAAGAGGATCTTGAACTCTGCTTAGAGGAAACTGTGGCCAGAATGTGTAGAACAGAGGGATTTTGAAGGGTTTGGGGCTAACCCTCAGGAGGCTATGCCAGTAGTGGAAGCTATTGTGTCATTGGGGAAGTCCTTGGGGTTGGAGGTTTGTGACGAGGATGTGGAAGAGTTGGTGCAGAACGATGAGGAAGAACTAATTACTGCAGACCTGCAAGAGCTTCAGGTGCAACATATACAGATCACATCTCTGGAATGTTCTTCAGAGCAGGATGAAGAGAGACGGTGGAAGATGACTGCATTAAGGATTAGGGAAATGTGTTCAATGTTTACAAAGGGGAAAGAATTTATGGATGAATTTTATCCTGTCACAGAAGTTGCAAGCTGCATTGGCAACATGTACAATGGCACTCGTGTCCCATTTTTAGGGAAATCCTAAGGGCACGTGAGAAACAGAGCTCTCTGGACAGTTATTTTGTGCGACAGGGGTCCATTGACTCTTAAGCTGGTCCTAGTGGCATTAAAAAACCAAGAAGGGAGGTAACCCCATCAAAGGACTTAGTACCTGAAGTCTTTATGGAAGGGGATTCTCCTTCCAAGCAATAGACAATCCTGAATCTCCCCTGCTGTTTGCACATCACTCATCAACAACTCCACAATAAAGGTAAGTGGCATTTAATTATTGTTTATTTTGCATGTCCCATTTGTTTTGGTGTCAGGAAATGCATATTTCATGTAAAAAAAAAACAAATTTTTTTCAGACTTTGGAGTGTCAGGAACAGATTAATTCTATTTCCATTATTTCTTATGGGGAAAATTAATTTGACCAACGGCAATTTCGACTAATGGCAAGCTCACTGGAATGGATTAATGCCATTGGTTGAGGGTCCACTGTAAATGGGAAATGGAAAGTACAATGCCTGCACTTTAACGGAGGGGTTCGGGATATTAGCAGTTTGGAGGGATATGTTGTGTATCTTTATACGTATATGCTTCTAAACTGTTGTGTTCTGAGCACCTCTGCAAAAACAGTGATTATGTGTGAGTGAGGTGAAAGTGTTGAATGATGATGAAAGTATTTTCTTTTTGGGGATTTTCTTTCTTTTTTGGGTCACCCTGCCTCGGTGGGAGACGGCCGACTTGTTAAAAAAAATATATATATATATGTATTACTGTAGTGTATTACTGTATGCCGATATCACAATAAAATTTTCCCTCCGATTGTGATAATAAATAAATCAGGTTGAGAGAAACACGCGAGTAATAAAATATATATAATTATCTCTTTAGCATATTTACAATAATTACTCTGATATTTGGTGAGCCTGAACAGTTAAGCTGGTATAAGCACCTGGACTGAAGGTCTCAAGAAGATATGTGCTAAGTCAATGATTCTGTATAAGGAAACACGAAATAGCACATGAGAGCTCAATACATATAATGCATGCACAGTCCGAGTAGTTCCAGCACAGTGACATGTGCATGAATAATACAAGTGCAACACTAATATCTTTGTTGATGAGACGTTTGGCCTGCTTAGTAGGCTTCTTTAGTCAAGATACTTTGGAGCCAGCAGAAGTCGTGGTGATGTAGATACGAGAAGATCAGTCCCTGGAGGGACTAATCACGTTATATTAACAGTTCCACTACTTTCGTCTCATCTGTATTTTAACTGAAGAAACCTGACGAGCAGGCCAAACATCTTGCCAGTCAAGATGCCAAACTGTTGCACATGTCTTATGTACTTGTCAGTATTGTATAATATTAATATTATGATGCAGTGACATGTATCCTAGACTGTATCCTTGGAGCAAATCTTGGGTACAAGACAATTCAATGCACCATTATTATGAATCTACCTAAAACATGAGTGTTATACAGTAAGTCTTTAGGGTGTACTTTCAGCAGACACAGAGAAACTGTTGTTTTGTAATTGTCTCATCACTAAATAGTGGCTCTTCATGACCATCATTATTATTCTGACTGAGCCACTATCTGGCACTGGGAAAATCATGAACCCAAAGGTTTTCCGAGTCTACTGATGGCAGACCCAGAAGGCTTTTACTTATAGTACCGGTTGAGTGAAACATACACTGGAACTACCCAAGACTCAAACAATATATTATCCTACACATTTAACTAACCCCTCACTCAGTCTCCTAGTCTAATAAGCCATTATATTCTTGAAGGGGGTAACATTAGTGCCACTGCTCACCAACCATTCAATTGGATAACCTGTGCAGAAGGAATGATTGGCGCTGTGCTTCAAATGTCAGTTACAGGCCGTTGTTTTAAAATACATACTTCACAGGCTTACTAGGAGTGAGAGGTTAATGCATGGTATAAATAGAGAATACTTTAGAGAACTCTATGAGGTGCAATCAAAAAGTTCCCAAACTGCCACAAAAAAAAAAAAAAAAAATATATATACATATAGGTGCACTTAATCACCTAGTTGAAGTTGTTTTCCTCAAAGTACTGTCCTTCAGGGGCTATACAGTGATCCAGCAATTCTGGTTGAATCTCCTTCACATCATTAAAATGTTGCCTCTTGAGTGTCATTTTTATTTTTGAGGAGAAAGGGGCTAGATCTGGGTAGTAGGGAGAGTGGGAGATGACTGCCATGTTGTTTTTGGTCAGAAGATGATGGTCTTTCCAGTTTTGAGTCAGCAAGGCAAGCGAGGCACATATTTCATAGCCACTTCACATTCAATTTTTCAGTCAGAATGCTTTAATATGACCCATAAAAATTCCAACAGCACTTGTAATATCCTGGATACTCTAATGGCAATCTTTGTGAACAACCTTCCTCACTTTTATCAGTATTGTCTGTTTACAACATTGATGGATGACCAAAGTGTTCATCATCCTCAACTGATGTTCATGCTTCATTGAATCGAGAAAACCATTCAAAACACTGACCCACTGCTTCATCACTAAATGTTTGCCAAAGTATTTTGTGAGTTTCAATGGCTGTTTTACCAAGCTTAAAAGAGAATTCCACAAACACACACTGTTAATTTTAAAGATTCCATTCTGTTACACAGAAAATTACGACAACACAATGACATGACAAAAGATGCCTATCTAACCTCAACGAATGACCAATTGCCCCAAAACTTGTCACACTACTTCACAAAGGAGTATGCTGTGCAGCTTGATCTATGCTGCCATCATATTTTACCCAGAAAGAGCAAGAAAATCCAAGCACAGGAACATTTTGATAGCACTTCACATGATTCATACCTGGTGGCTAGCTAAGCTTTTCACAACACTAACTGGAAGGTGGTATGGTCTTTGCGATTGATCAGGTCTTCTGTTGTACTTTTCCACAGATGTGGCATTGGTTCTATTAAAGCACAACCACATGCAGTGTAACTACAACTGGTATCCCTAACAAACTCATATAAACACTCCAGGTTCTGTAAGTGTGAAGACCAGCAAGTTTACTAGCCCACACTCTTTACAAACATTGCCAGAGAGTAAGGAAGTACACTAACTTGCACTCATTGGGAACATTTCCAGAGGAGTGACAGCAGTCAACCTGGCTTCCTTGCTATTTCCCATCCTCTCAAGCAGGGATATCTTCATGAGGTGAGCAGTCTTGTATGGTTCCATGGCCAAGGAAATATGGACATGGTCAGTCTGTAACAGTCTTACATGAGAAACTTTAAAGCTTTTCTTGAAATTCAAATAAATAATGTCTGCCCATCCATTATGCTTCTTTATAATTACTCTAATGCTCTAATGCTATAGTACTGTCTCAGTAGACTGAAAATACTCTGTAGGATTGTGCTTTTATGAAGCAAAAGTATTTGGTAGCAGCTCTTTGGTCTTCTGGTGTTTTATTATAGATGATGTGAATCATCATTTAAAATATTGGGTTTGTCTTCATTATGTGTCTCTGTACCCACTTGTCAGATTCTTGTTCCAGTTGCCATTATTATCTTGCAATAAAGTTGGTAGAATTACCGACAATATGTAAAGTAAAAGGACACAAGTGCAACTAATGTGACATTTTATTGTGGCAACGTTTCGCTCTCCAGGAGCTTTATCAAGCCATTACGGAGAGCGAAACGTTGCCACAATAAAATGTCACATTAGTTGCACTTGTGTCCTTTTACTTTACACATTATTATCTTAATGATTTTTCCAATATTTTGGCTTATAATACAAAAGATCTTTCCCATGACATTCGTTAAGTAATAGGCAGAAAATTCACTATTTTCCTAATGCCTATCACTTTTATTTTCTTGTAATACAAAGTCTAATGATACATGCTAAAACTATAATTAAGTAATTTTTTAGGTCTAGAATTAGTCTGCTCAAAATGCTTCCCCTATAATATGGAATACTTTCCTGAAATGGTAACCAACCTGTAACCATACAAATTGTAAAACTTTAATGTATTCTAATGATAAAAAAAAATGATTTTCAGTGATGTCTCAAAATTGTGTGTACGTATATAGCCTCTCCATAATACGTATACAATTTCTCAGCCCTATGCCTTCTCCACTAGTGACTTTTGCAAGGACAGAAGGAAAGTCATGGCTCCCCGGGAGGATAGGCAAGGGAACAAGACAGAAATCATTATGATTGTTTCCCCATGAAACAGTCCAGCATCAGGAGCAGAACACCTGTGCCTAACAGAAACTCATGCATATTCAGTTTTTTTAAACAGTACACTGCCTTTCTGTATGACCTTGTGGGTTTCGTGCTTCCCATGAATATAATTAATAATAATAAAAATAACAATAATTGTATACCGTACCTGCTTTACATATAGTTTGTCGAAACAAAATTTTGCAGAACTTAAAAATGAGACCAAAATAATATAAACTTAGTTCTTTTATAAAGTACATCATTAAGAACAGTGTTGTATAAACTTACCAGGAGTAATGATATGCATCATTAAGGCATTTTAGGAAAGCATATAGTACTTTACAAAATCTAACTTGGTGGGAGATGGCCAGTGTGTTAAAAATGTGTACAGTGCAACCTCAAATTTCGAACGTATCACTGATCGAACTTTTCGAAAATCGAACACTTTTTTTGAACCAACTTTGTCCCTATTATCGAACTCGCCCCTATTTTCGAACTGCCGGATACAGGACCTGTGCGGCAGCCCGCTCTGTCCGCGTCCCCGCACAGGCGCCGTGAGCCAGTCTGGTTTTGTTGATGCTTGAGTGAACACTAACCTGCCCTCTCATTCAAACATTTTATGATTATTTCATTGTGTTTAGTGTTTGTGGGACTGTGAAATAAGCTACCATGGGCCCAAAGAAACTTGCTAGTGGTACCCCTGTGGCAAAGAAAGTGAGAAACACCATAAATGTGAAGAAGGAAATAATACAGAAGTATGAGAGTGGTGTGAGACTTGTTGAGCTTACCAGGATGTACAGAGGACTGTGGACAGTTATTTTGTGAGACAGAAACAGACGACTGTAGACAGTTATTTTGTGAGACAGGGGTCCAGTGACTCAAGCTGGTCCTAGTGGCATTAAAATACAGAGAAGGGAAGTAACCCCAGAGAGGGCTTTGATACCTGAAGTCCTCATGGAGGGGGATTCTCCTTCCAAACACTAACCCCAACTCCCTCTCTCCTCCTCCCTATCTTCCAGATGCCATCACCAATCTTCAATACAGGTAAGTAAAATGTTATTATATATGTTTATTTAAATTTATTAATACTATATTAACACTATATTTGTTGTGTGTATGTAAAACTATAATTAATCTGTATACAATGTATTTTTTTGTGAGCATGTTTGGGTTTCTGGAACGGATTAATTGTATTTCCATTATTTCTTATGGGAAATATTGCTTCGCTTTTCAGACTTTTCGAATTTAGAGCTAACTCCTGGAACGGATTAAGTTCGATATTTGAGGTTCCACTGTACTGTACATGCATGTATATGTTATGGGGTCCACCTCTAGTGCAAATTGTGGGGCCCATACCCTTGGAGAAGTGGATAAAAAGGCTTCGATGAAGAATATTTGGATTTCTTCCTGAAGCCATTTGAATATTCCACTTCCTCTACCACCATATCTCTTAATTTTTTATATAATACAGCAAGTATATTTTATTACATATGTATACTATATGTATTTATATTACAAAGCAATAAATATTAAAAACACTTACTGGTTAGCAAATTATCTCTGCACTGTTACAATGTTTAGATTGGTAAACTCACCACATAACAGACTAATTGAGGGGAGCGATTGGCTAGTAATTGGAATTGTGGCAGCTAGAGAAGAGACTGTATGACTGTGATTTTAATAATAGTTCTGTAACCAGCAGATCTTGTCCATTGTTGCAAAACTGACTGACCCAGTAGATTTTGTTCCATATTTCCAAAGTCTGTTGTACGGAGGTTCATTATAAAGAGGGTTAACTGTAACTGAGTTGTGCTTACCAGTAAAATTCACTGACATACTCTCACTTACAAATACTGTTTCATCCAAATACTGTTTCATCCAATTAGTGGTGAATTTGCGTTATTTCATGTTTAGTTTGTAGGCTATTTACCATATAATTACAGGTGTTAAAAATTCATAATGAATGAATAAAAATTCAGTGAATTGATCAGGATTTGATCCCCAAGTTTGGGATTCCAGCCCACTACTTTAATCCACTGCATGACAGGAGGGTCATAAGACACAAATAATCCACACTTAGGGCACAAGCTTGTGACAATGTTTGTGAGACTTGTTAATGGTCTAAGTCAGACTGAAGCATCAACACAAGTTTCTGTCTCCTAAGTGCGGGTTATTTGAGTATTATTCCAGCTACTGTATTGCGACTTTTTATTCTTTAGGAAGGTCATTAGGTTTCCTCAACCTTATTCTCGTGGAACTTTGTGAGGCTGGATTCCAGACTGAGAGTTCAAATTCTAATTGTTTGACTGAACTTCTACATCTATTCATGTGAACAAAGTGAACCATTAGCTCAAATTCCAGTCACTTGACGAAATATTATTACACACATAGCTTAACCAAAAATGCATATGGCACCTTTTTGTTTTTTTCCACTTTTGTTTACTCTTCAGCTTATGCATCTAAGTACTTAATGTGGTGAGGTATTCCTCAATATTTACATGTGAGAATGACATTATTTTATTAAAAACCTAAGCAGACCACCTTAGCTTTACAACCAAACCAAACTGCAGAATTTTTCAAGAGAAATATCACCCATAATTGAAGGGATTTCTAGTTGCTTTAATGTAGTATTTACATTACAAAAAAAAAAAAAAAAAAAAAAATTCACATGGTCATTTTACATTGTAAGTAAAATAAAAAAAAACTGGTAGCAGAAAATCCTTTTAATACAATGTTTTGCCCATTGCTGAGCTTCATCAAAAATGGAGCCCAGCCTGGGGTAAAAACAGTGCATTAAAAAGGCTTTCTGCTATCAGTGTACTTTTTCCCATTTGTCAGCCTTTTTCGTGATCTACCTTAAGAAAATAACTTTAAAAACAAGTATGTAAACTGCAGATCATTGTTGCTACCATCCACATGCACTGCACATACAATGCAGTCTAAAAAATCATTAACCATAATTTTTAAAGGGGTGGACCAGTAAGCCAGTGGAAGGCCTCAGTCAGATGACCAAAAGCTCCAACAGCGGGTCGTCATCTGACTAAGACCCAAGTCAGGAAACACTTGTCCTGTTTCCTGATGAACCTTATTTACCTAAAAAATCAATTTCAACTCGCATTGCTTATCCATCTTACACGTCTCTGGTATCTTCAACACATATCTCTGTTATGTATCTTCAAAATGTATTTCAAAATATCATGTTTAACATGACAATTAAGCAAGTAAAGAAAAAGTACATTTATGAAAAATTCTGCTTAAGCAGTAGTCTTAATATCTGAGGTACATAAGTACCTTGCCTCACATTTACGTATCTCATTCAGTAGGTAAACTTGTTACAAAAATATACAAAAAATTATTAAAAAAATCATTGAACATTGATATAATTAGCATTAAAATATTTGACCCCTGTTAATGTACAGTACTGTAGTATACGTACAATAATTAATACTGTCTTATTATATTAAAACTTTAATTATGAATATCATTTTGGTATATGTACATACAGTAAATTAATAATTCATAGCTCATTCCTTATATGTTTACAACAAATTATAAAAATTGTATACAAATGGTGATGAAAATTTGTATAAGATGACTTACTTCACTAACTATTCACTACTAACTCACAATTTAGACTGGAAATTAAGACAATGTTTTGGTTCGTTTTGGACCTTCAAGTTATGATTATTACTTGATGATGGCTGAGGATGGGCCAGAGAAGGCCGGAAGACAGGACAAGAAGTTGGGAGGGGCAAGAAGGGGGGAGTAGTAGTACTAGCACTACTAGTAGTAGTAGCAGTACTATTATTTTTTTTATTATTAACACACTGGCCGATTCCCACCAAGGCAGGGTGGCCCGAAAAAAAATAACTTTCACCTAGTAGTAGTTATATTAGTAGTAGTAATACTAGTAGTAGTACTAGTAGTAGTACTACTAGTAGTAGTACTACTAGTAGTAGTACTACTACTAGTAGTAGTACTGCTAGTAATAGTAGTACAGTACTAGTAGCAGTAGTACTAGTAGCATTACTACTAGTAGTAGTAGTAGTAGAATTAACAGTAGTAGTACTAGTAGTAAAGTAACTGTGGTCTAAAGTTTCCTCTCTAAACTCTGGGTTAGTCGTGAATTACTTCAGCCACAGTATTTTGACTTTTTTATAGTTCAAACAACATTACACACAAAACAAGTTTTAGGATAAAATGAAACCATTATGACATGAACAAACACAAAATAACACAACAAATATATTAAAGGTGACGGAGAGTAACATTCTGTACACAGTTCAGCGGAAAGATATTTTAATTTACCCGGCTAAGTAAGTACAGGTGTGCCCTTACACATTCATCAATGTGTTGGACATCAATGCTGTTTGTTATGAAGTAATATACAGCACTACGTAATCTCTTGGTATCCTATGCAGTGGTACTGACCTTGTTCCAGTCAGTATTCATTACAGTAAGTCCTCAACATGAACACATTGAGAATTTTCTGTATTGTATATAATATCATTATTATACACAATACAGAAGGTCCCAACATGTTCATAAGTTGAAGACTTTCTGTATTATGAATATTATAGACAATTCAGGAAGTCCCCCAGTGTGTTTGTAAGTTGAGGACTTATTGTATACAAAAGAACCCCCATATGAGCAGATATAGGGACTACTGTACTAACAATCTGATCTTGTGTCCATTCTATCCATGTTCACCTAGCAGTAAATGGGTATATAGATACCTAGGAAATAGCTAAATAGGTACTTAGGTATCAGTCAGCTGTTATGGCTTGTCTCCTAGAAGGAGAACCTAATACATAACACTTAGAGAAATAAGCTACACTGTTTAGCTTTCTTGGGTTGTTTTAGGTTGTTTTAGGTTATTTGTCATCTGGGGTTAATTATCCAACTGACTTAGGCATTATCCTTGGGTTTCATCGTATGCTACAGCAGTGTTTACCTTAAGCAGTGCTTACAGTCACTTCTCATAGCTCTTAATACAACCTTCTCTTTTGTCTGCCCGAAATGCACCACATGCTAGTGGCTTTCTTTTGTGCCTTACAGTATTTTATTACATGTAAATTACATTACCTGTATACTGAAGAAAGGAAATAAATTAGTTGTATTTTATATTTGTATTCTCATTCTCGTTCTTTACATCTTTTACAATACTTTTTGATGCATGAAAAATGTAAATTTAAAATTGTTTCATGAATTGTATTTTGTAAGAAGTTAAAATGAATTGTGTGGCTTTGCAAAATTATGTTGCAATGAGAAAATAATGTATATAAGTGTCGATTTTGGATAATTAATATCTTAGCTATTTTGTGCAGTACATTGTACATACATTTAAAATTAAAATTTTCTGCTAGATGTGTTCATATCTAGGTTATTAGAGCAGATTTAGTGATAGTGAGAAACTGAAAGGAAGAGAGATGAGGCACTCAGATAAGAATTGAGGTTGTCAATTAAAGTAAAGAATAGAGGGAGTGAGAAGACAAGAAGGCACAGGTTGAAAAAATTAATAGAAAACAAGAGAAGGGTAAATAAAAAGGATGGAGAGGAGAAAAAGAAGAAACATTGGAGAGAATTAAGGAATAAAAGAATGGTTGTGACTTCACTTGTTTGTATCATATTGATTGAGATTACAGAGATGGACACTTCTCAAGGCAGAGTGACTGAACACTTCAAAACTACTTCTGAGTTAGTGAACTGATCACAATATCTTTACCTCTCCACTAACTACAATTTTAGTCACCTGTGCATTCAAATGAATGAGTCTACTGTGTTGATGAAATGATTTAGAAATATAAATATCAAGGTGTTGCACATGTGTCTTATTCATCACTCACTTGTGTTTGCATGGGTTAAGCTTCAGCTCCTGAGCTGTGCCTCTGAACCACTAACAGACCAGTATGATGCCTTCCACATACAATGGGCTTGGAATTAGCAGTAAGTAGGTACCTGGGTGTTAGTCGACTGGTGTGGGTGGCATCCTGGGGGACAAGATTGAAGGACCCCTATGGAAATAACTCAGACAGTCCTTGATGACGAACTGATTTTCTTGGGCTATCCTGGGTGCTTAACCCTCTGGGCTAAAAAATCCAAACATATCTTATTGTACTAGCTCCTCTCTTGGTGTCTTCCACTTGCTCACTGTCCTCACATTCTCTCTTACACCTCTGCTCTGATTTCTAGCATCCTTAGTCCCTTTCCTTGTCCTGGCCCCAACTCTGCAAAATTTCATGCCCACCTTGTTAACATCTCTCGAGTGTCTTGAATGCTGTGACCATATCCCCTCCATTCTGTTATTCCTCTCAGTGTTGTGAGGTTAAGTTTGTTATGTCTGTTCTCATATTTCAGGTTCTTAATTACAGAGGTTACCCTGGTACTGCATTAAATTACTAAGCCTTTGATTTCCTTAAGTGTTTGAGAAGATGTGAATTTTATGTTGGTGTTACTGAGAGGGTAGGACATCATGAGAGTAGCAAGAAAAAGACAGATAAGACTAGCCAAAATACAGATTCAGGCATAAAAGACAAAATGAAGGAGACAGCATCACAAGAAACTGGAATGTCAGAAGTTGATGAAGCACATTCAGAGAGAAGCAGTTAATATCACTAAAAATCAAGCTGAAACCATTGCAGAGAAAGACATGACACAAAATATTTTAATACATTACTAAGGAAATACTGAATGAAAATACAGAAACTCAAGAGCAAAAGAAGGAATACTGGCAATTACCCACATCCAACAAAATGTTGGACACGGTCATTTCCAAAATAAATGTAGGTACGTTTTCCTTGAGGAGTAAACAAATATCACTTGAAATAAGACTAAAAATGCCCAGACTTGCACTTGAAGGGAACAAAACACTATAAATGTGCAAATAAAGAGGAGAGGTTAAAGGAACTAAACCTGATGACCCTGGCAAAGAGAGGGGAAAGGAGAGACATGATCGTGACATACAAAATCTTAACAGAGACAGAAAGGGCAGATAGGGCAGTATTCAAAAGAGCAGAAAGGCAAACACCACAGTAGAACAAGTGGTATTATAACAAAAACATGGCAGTAAACATAAAATGGGATAGTCTTAATGAAGAATGAAGTCTACAATACCCTTCACCACAGTGCGGAGTACTTGTGCTGGATGGAACAGGAGCACACACAGCAACCCATTATTGGCATATAATACTACAAGGTTCTAATTAAACCAAATGGAAATAAGTTTCACCATTTGGCAATTTTGGGGGTTGTCCTAGGATTATTCCACATAATTTGTCACCAATGTGTGCACATACAGCACTAATGTCAGCAGAAGACAGGAACTGCAAACAGATACTGCATCAATAGTCTTACAGTGGGTAAAGGAAAATAACACAATGTCCATTAGTGACAAATTTCGTCAGCTTCATGTTCAGGTTTGACCGAATTTGTTCCCATAAGGAATATTAAGTATTAGGTAAAGATTGGTCGCATTTGGAATCGTTACACTATATTAAGTAAAAGGACACAAGTGCAACTAATGTGATATTTTATTGTGCCAATGTTATGCTTTCCAGGAGCTTTGTCAAGACATAACATCTTGACAAAACTCCTGGAGAGTGAAATGTTGTCACAATAAAATGTCACATTAGTTGCACTTGTGTCCTTTTACTTAATAGTTTCAATTTGGTAAGAACAAAAAAATTCCTGCTAGCACCAGTGCAGCTCTCTTTCTTTATGAGGAACTTATTATTGCTGCCACAGACTTGTCTTGATTTCATGGCATCTGGCAGTAAGTTATATGCACTGCTACCAGTGTACGAAACCCTTCACTTTGTATTCTCCCCAATATTTAGTCCTTAGGGTTTCCAACTCTCTTAGCCTCCATTGCCCCTTTAAAGAGCTGTATACAGGTAAGTCCCACTTTACAGCATTTCGCTTATAGAGTGGTTGTCAATTATACCCATTTTTCATTTATTCAGACCTTCTACAATAAATATATTCACTCACCATAAGTTAAGGAAGAAAATATTTTAAGGTAAGTAATGTGTGTACTGTATATACATTTTTTAGGCCTAGTTCAGTTGCTCACTTAATACTGATACTAAACATGTACTCAGGCTTTTATATGCATTTGAAAGTGAAAAAAGGCTATGTTTCACTTTACAGTGATTTTTGCTTTACAGCAGTAGCCTGGAACCTAACCCGCTGTATCAGTAAGGTTCATTGTGGTTAAGGGGTGGGAGTGTTGCAAATTGTAGTGTCATCTGAACTGTGATATCAGCACACTTCTGGCAAGATAGTGATTAAGTGAATGATGGTGAATGTGCTTCCTCTTTCCCTTTTTTTTTTAGGATCATTCTACCTCAGTGGGAGAAGCTGGTGTGTGTTAAAGAAAAAAGCTTCACCCACAGGGGAGCTTTATTTGATAAAGCTCTACTGTGGGTATGCCTGGAGAGTATTCTGAGGGTCAATGCCCCTGTGGTCCAGTCCATGACCAGGCCTCGTGGTGGATCAAGGTTTGATCAACCAGGCTGTTCCTTCTGGCCACATGCAGGTCAACAACATGCAAACCACAGCCTAGCTAGTCAGGTACTGACTTTAGGCGCCCATCCAGTGCTTTCTTGAAGACAGCTAGGGGTTTGTTGGTAATTCCCCTTATGTATGCAGGGAGGCAGTTCAACAACCTTGGGACCCTGACACTTATTGTGGTGTCTCTTAGTGTACTCATGACACCCCTGCTTTTCATTGGGGCTATGTTGCACTGCCTTCTGAGTCTTTTGCTTGTGTAGGGAGTGACTTCCGTGTACAGATTTGGGACTACTCCCTCTAGGACTAGGGTTAAATATCATATAAAAAAACAACCCAGGCTTTTCCTGATAAAACTGTCTTTGAAATTACCAATTACTGGTGTATAAAATTAACTAGTACCTACTACATCTCGCATTTTATGTGTGCTTGCTTTGTTAATAATACATATATTAGCTAAACTCAACATCACTGGGTGTTGGGTTTATATTAGCTTTCAGGTGAGTTGGTGTGAAGAATGAGTGTGTGGGTGAGGAAGGAGAAATATGAAAAATGTTTTGGAATTTTAGTTTTGCTGTCATTGAGTGGGTGTGGGAGGAGCTGGACACGTGTGTGTATGTGTACAGGAGAAATAAACATGCACGTGCATAAGTACGCTTTTAGCAGACAGTTTGCTTGACAGGTTTGGGAAGTGCTAGGGCAACTTTTGTATTCAAGATGGTGCCCCTTGCCATACTACCAAGACATGAAAAATTGGCTAAATGATAGTGAAATTTCATACTTTAGGGAATGGCCTGGTAACTGACCAGACTTACATCCAATGGAGAACTTTCTCCTTGCAGTAATGATAGCAACACTGTTGTGATCTCTGAATGCAAGATCCTCTCATATTATCACTCCCAAGTATTGCATATTTAACTGATATTCTAGTGAATGACTTGAGTTTCTTGTACTCTGTTTCATTTTTTATTTCCTTCATTCTTCCCTAGTTCTTACTTCTTAGATAAACTTTGCTTCAGGTATCAAGCACTCCAACATATAACCCCTCTCATCCAAGTGATTTATACCCTGTTTGTTCCCAAATCTTCATTTGTCCTATAACATGAACATCGCTATATTACACTTAAAACTTTTACAATTATGTAAAAATATTATAAATTAGCAAATCCAGTGCTGTTTATTCATACCAAACACCATGATTTATATTAATGTACATAAATATTTGAGTTTCTTTGGCCGCTGCTATTTCTGAATGTAAGTTTAGATTTTATAATATACTACAGGTCGGCCATCACTAATCTGGCAATCAGTTATCCAGATCCATCAGTAATCTGGCAATAATTCTGGCTAGCGTAATTTCAAATTTCATCATTATACTGACTCAAATCATTATACTCACTTAAATTTCATCATTATACTGACTCAGAAATTGTGCAGATGGTTGTAAATCCAACAGTGGAGGAGAAAACAGTGATGAAAATGAGGAAGATGTAGCAGAAAGTCTCTCTATTGATAGGTTAATTAAGTATATTCTAACCTAACCACTCTGTAATCCGACAAACTCACTAATCCGGCACACTACAGGTTCCAACGATGCCAGATTAGTGATGGCCGACCTGTATTAGTTTTTTTTGCTTCATTTCAAAATACTGTACATGAGAAACATTTTTATAACTTGTACATATGATTATGAAACACTTTATATCAATGCTTATTTCAGACATTAAAAAAACAGCATACTAAATTGTTTACAGCCAGTTGGTATGCCATAAAATACAAATTGTAAATTAAGTACTGATAAGATTACTGTAACATTGTACTTCAGTTTGTGCCAATTTTTACACAACTTTCTGAAGTTTTCATTCTTCATTCATATTGTTTCATCTCTCACTTAAAATATTACTGTATACAAATATGAGAATATTTAATCTTAGTTTCACCACACTGTGCATTTCTTTTTTGGGTTCATTTTTGACCCGGGTGGACAATTGAAAGCATTGGCAAAATCTTCAGAATTTGTTAGAGAGCCAAATACACGAAACTCGCCTGGTACATGAGAGTCCTTCATTATCTCCAGGTGAGCTGCTTCTTTTGTGATGGATGAACACCATACCTGTAAAAATTAAAATAAAATCATTCATACTGATGTTTTCACTATCACCAATCTGCTTCAAGTTATGCCAAAGCTCTTGCTTCACACACTGAGGGTCCGGGTTCGATTTCCGACAAGGGTAGAAACATTAGGCATATTTCCTTACACCTGTTGTCCATGTTCACCCATCAGTAAAAATGGGTACCTGGGTGTTAGTGGACTGGTGTGGGTTGCATCCCAGGACACAATTGACCTAATTTACCCGAAATGCTCTGCATAAGAAGGGGCTTTCTATGTAGTAGTATGTCACTGATGTAAGCTAGGACTGTATACCTTGTACATGTACTTGTAGAAATAAAGATATTATTATTATTATTATTATTGTTATTATTATTATTATTATTATTATTATGATTATTTCAACAAACTGGTCATATTCCACTGAAGCAGCATGGCCCAAAAAGAAAAATGAAAATTTCTCTTTTTAACTTTAGTAATGTATACAGGAGAAGGGGTTACTAGCCCCTTGCTCCCGGCATGTTAATCAACTCATACGACATGCATGGCTTATGGAGGAGAATTTTGTTCCACTTCCTCGTGGAGATAAGAGGAAATAAACAAGAATAAGACATAGTAAGAAAATAGAAGAAAACCCAAAGGAGTGTGCTCACTTAATTGTGTTTGCAGGGGTCGAGACTCAGCTCCTGGCCCCGCCTCTTCACTGGTGCTACTAGGTCCTCTCTCTCTCTGCTCCATGAGCTTTATCATACCTCATCTTAAAACTATGTATGGTTCCTGCCTCCACTACATCACATGCCAGACTGTTCCACTTCCTGACAACTCTATGACTGAAGAAATACTTCCTAACAGTTTGTTGGCTCATCTGAGTCTTCAACTTCCAGTTGTGACCTCTTGTTTCTGTGTCCCCTCTCTGGAACATCCTATCTCTGTCCACCTTATTTATTTCTCTCAGTATTTTGTATGTCGTTATCACGTCTCTCCTAACCCTCCTGTCCTCCAGTGTCGTCAGGCCGATTTCCCTTAACCTTTCTTCATAGGACATTCCCCTTAGTTCTGGAACTAGCCTTGTTGCAAACCTTTGCACTTTCTCTAATTTCTTGACTTGCTTGACCAGGTGTGGGTTCCAAACTGGTGCTGCATACTCCAGTATGGGCCTGACGTACACAGTGTACAGTCTTGAAACATTCCTTACTGAGGTATCAGAATGCTCTTCTCAGGATTGCCAGGCACTCATATGCTGCAGCAATTATCTGGTTGATGTGTGCTTCTGGAGACATGATCAGTATTATACTCACCCACCCCAAGATCTTTCTCCTTGAGTGAGGTTTGCAGTCTTTGGCCGCCTAGTCTATACTCTGTCTGCTGTCTTCTTTGCCCTTCCCCGATCTTCATGACTTTGCATTTGGCTGGGTTAAATTCGAGAAGCCAGTTTCTGGACCACGCGTCCAGCCTGTCCAGGTCTCTTTGTAGTCCTGCCTGATCCTCATCTGCTTTAATTCTCCTCATTAACTTCACATTATCTGCAAACAGGGACACTTCTGAGTCTATCCCTTCCATCATGTCATTCACATATGTCAAAAATAGCACTGGTCCTAGGGTTTGTACATGCAAGTGTAGTATGACCTAAGTGTCAGTAGAAGTAGGAAGACGTACCTGGAATCTTGCATGTTTATGACACAGAAAAAAGACACCAGCAATCCTACCATCATGTAAAACAATTACAGGTTTCTGTTTCACACTCACTTGGCAGGACGGTAGTACCTCCCTGGGTGGTTGCTGTCTACCAACCTACTACCTAGGATTGTTATTATTGTTTTTAATATCATTATTATTATTATAATTAGCCAAAAATATGTTGTACCTTGGTGTTTACCAATACAAATGTTGTCCCATATTGTTAAACAAGATCTCAAATTTTCATAAATCATAAACCAAATTATTAGCATATACTGTTGCAGTATTTTTCAAACCATAGTATTCTAGTAACGTAATCTATATTTACAATTCTTCTTTAATTATATGTTAATTTTAAGGCTACTCAAAATGCTCTTCATAACGAGGGGCTTTCAATGTTATGCTGCTGTTGGTGCACAGTGATGGCTTTCACACAGAAATTGGATCACACATCAACAAGTAGGCTTCTACCCTTCAAAGTGAACTGTTTGCTATACTCTTTGCACTCAAATGGTTTTCGTTTGCCCTGGTTTTCAATGAAATCTGTTTTCAATGACTTTTTTCGTCAAAAGTTTGTCCCAGTTTTTGTTCATCACCTCAGTTTTCGTTGAGATGACAGTGGTCCACCGTACCAAACGTGTCTGCCCGCGCCCACACAAAGCATCCCATGCGTTCTGAGTCAGTCTGGTTTTGTTTCTCGTTGGTAGAGGGTGGTAGTGATGGTGGTAGAAGGTGGTAGTGATGGTAGTAGAAGGTGGTGGTGATGGTGGTAGAGGGTGGTAGTGATGTTGGTAGAGGGTGGTAGTGATGGTGGCAGAGGGTGGTAGTGATGGTGGTAGAGGGTGGTAGTGATGGTGGTAGCGATGGTGGTAGAGGGTGGCAGCGATGGTGGTAGAGGGTGGTGGTGATGGTGGTAGAGGGTGGTAGTGATGGTGGTAGCGATGGTGGTAGAGGGTGGCAGCGATGGTGGTAGAGGGTGGTGGTGATGGTGGTAGAGGGTGGTAGTGATAACCTCTCCTCCCTCTCCCCTCCTCACCGTCTTCCATATGCCAACAAAAGTCTTCAGTAAAGGTAAAAGTGATGTTAAATGTTCATTTATGACTTAAGAAATCGTAATGACACGATTGCAAATAAACCATACCCCCGGCCGGGATTGAACCCGCGGTCATAGAGTCTCAAAACTCCAGCCCGTCGCGTTAGCCACTAGACCAGCTAGCCACAATAAGATTCATCCAACTAGGTATATTTCTACACCATAGGAAAGTTAGCACAGGCACCTCTGTGACCACAAATGCAAGTTTTTACAGACGAATCTCCAGCTAGCGTGGCCGTGACGAACTCTAGCTCAAGTCCCTTCACTGCCGTCAACATGACTTAAGAAATCGTAATGACACGATTGCAAATAAACCATACCCCCGGCCGGGATTGAACCCGCGGTCATAGAGTCTCAAAACTCCAGCCCGTCGCGTTAGCCACTAGACCAGCTTGCCACGGCAGTGAAGGGACTTGAGCTAGAGTTCGTCACGGCCACGCTAGCTGGAGATTCGTCTGTAAAAACTTGCATTTGTGGTCACAGAGGTGCCTGTGCTAACTTTCCTATGGTGTAGAAATATACCTAGTTGGATGAATCTTATTGTGGCTAGCTGGTCTAGTGGCTAACGCGACGGGCTGGAGTTTTGAGACTCTATGACCGCGGGTTCAATCCCGGCCGGGGGTATGGTTTGTTCATTTATCCATTTCATTAGTCCTTTATATTTATTTCTCATTGTTTTCTGTATGTAAAACTATAGTTATTCTCAATAAAATGTATTTTTTGTTAATATTTTTGGGTGTCTGGAACGGATTAATTAGATTTACATTATTTCTCATGGGAAATATTGCTGCAGTTTTCATCGAATTCGGTTTTCGTCAGACTTTCTGGAATGAATTAATGATGAAAACTGAGGTTCCACTGTATATAAGGTTGACACTTTGATTGTAACTGATTCTTTGTCATCCATAAAATGCTCTTATCTCCATGAGTGCTAATTGTGGCATGCTTGTGTCAGAAGCCAGATAAAGGTATGGTAAGGTTGTAGACAGCAAAGTCACGGTACACTCTCTGTGGATTCCATCTAACAATGGTCTTTAGAAGCTTGATAGAAATGATGAACTGGCAAAGGTAGAGCAGATTAAAATCTTGGGCTGTCAACTAGTAGAGAGAAGACAGTAATGTAAAAAAATTTCAACTGAACTTCATTGACCTTTGACAGGAGGGTTCTTGACCCCAGTAAGTCCATCTATCATCATTCTATCATGCACGAGAAGCCATATGTCTATGGAGCATCCAACAAAATAAGCAGACTCTTGTATGTCACTACTGCCCAGCTCCAGCTGGGTTACCAGTAGATGATGTAGACCAAACTAAATATAAAATTTGCCAGATGGTCAACTATCACACCTTGCATCATTATGTACTGAAGTGCAATCAAATTAATGAATTCAGAGACAACTTACTCACAAATGTTCAAGAAATGTCAAAGTGTTTTATCCACAGAGGTATATTACAAATCATTCTGGAAAAATACTCTGACTTGGCCTATTGTAAATATGTAACTCATAGCAACTTAAATTAATAAAATGTAAGGTTACTGTAATATAAATAATTCATAACCACATATAAGGTACACTAATAGTTTTTGTGACTGAATTCATGTCTGCATAAATAACTCATTATGATTGTGACCAGATATAAGCATATACATAGTTCATTATTACCAGTCTAACTTGTTTAGTTATTAAAAATCTGGGGCACAGTTCTTGGACCCATTATGTACCTCTGTAATTGTTTGACTGCTGCCCACAGGATGGGTATAGGGTACATAATAAAGATATTAAATAATAAAGTACATAGTCTATACATATTACTTAATCTTATGCTGACTGCATGCTGCACTATATTTTAAAGTTTTTTTGTTTATATTTCTACCTATTAATGAATATAAGCTTCTGTTTTTTTTCCTGGGGACCAAAACTCAATACTTGGCCATCTGAAATAAACAAGTTTATAATACTACAATGGTGCTTGACTGTACTCTTATGACAGTAATACTTCTATTTTTATCTTTGGAAATGTCTGAAATTCAGAATGCTAGATTACTAACATGAGCAATAGTTGGGAACCAAGAAACTATACAAGAGAGAAAGACTATGCATCTCACACTGCAAAGTTAAAGTGGTTTGCACTGCAGTTAAGACATTTTGATTTACCTGTTGTTGTTACTGTAGACAATAAAGATCCCAACTGTTGCATATGTGTCTTACTCATCAACTTGTCAATGTTGATTTTTTTTTTTATTAATACATCGGCCGATTCCCATCAAGGCAGGGTGGCCCGAAAAAGAAAAACTTTCATCATCATCACTCCATCACTGTCTTGCCAGAGGGGTGCTTTATACTACAGTTATAAAACTGCAACATTAACACCCCTCCTTCAGAGTGCAGACACTGTACTTCCCATTTATAGGGCTCAAGTCCAGCCTGCCGGTTTCCCTGAATCTCTTCATAAATATTACTTTGCTCACACTCCAACAGCACGTCAAGTATTAAAAACCAGTTGTCTCCATTCACTCCTATCAAATACGCTCATGCACACTTGCTGGAAGTCCAAGCCCCTTGCACACAAAATCTCCTTTACTCCCTCCCTCCAACCCTTCCTAGCCTGACCCCTACCCCGCCTTCCCTCCACTACAGATTTATGCACTCTCGAAGTCATTCTGTTTTGTTCCATTCTCTCTACATGTCCGAACCACCTCAACAACCCCTTCTCAGCCCTCTGGATAATAGTTTTGGTAACCCCACACCTTCCCCTAATTTCTGAACTATGAATTCTCTGCACTATATTCACACCACACATTGCCCTCAGATATGACGTCTCCACTGCCTCCAGCCTTCTCATTGTTGCAACATTCATCACCCATGCTTCACACCCATACAGGAGTGTTGGTACAACTATACTCTCATACATTCCCCTTTTTGCTTTCATGGACAAAGTTCTTTGTCTCCACAGACTCCTAAGTGCACCACTCACCCTTTTCCCCTCATCAGTTCTGTGATTCACCTCATCCTTCATAGACCCATCTGCTGACATGTCCACTCCCAAATATCTGAATACATTCACCTCCTCCATACTCTCTCCCTCCAATCTGATATCCAGTCTTTCATCACCTAATCTTTTGAGCATGGAGGAGGTGAATGTATTCAGATATCTGGGAGTGGACGTGTCAGTAGATGGGTCTATGAATACCACTAATAAAATGATACACTCTATTGGTGCTTCGAAGATATGTCTTGATACTGGTGAAAGGGTCTTATTTAATGGTTTTTATTTGGAAGTTTCATTATGAATAATTTTACTATAGAATTTTTGACTTCCTAAACCTAAATCACTAAACTTTGAAATCCGCGATTATCCCACCTGAGAAAAGCCGAGGAAGAACAGTTGTTGATGGGTAAGACTGATTCCCGGTAGCGCTTTCTCTTCTCCGTTTTCCTTAACCCACTCCTGGTAGGCTCGGTAACTAGCTTTCAAACCACCATTGTCTGCTATATTCTCACCTGTAATTCAGCCATACAAAAGAAATTAGAATTAAAATAATAATTTTCAATACAATTATCCTGTCCCCTATAATTAAAATGTTATTATAGTACAGTGGACCCCCGCCTTATGATCAGCTTCTAATGCGAGCAATTATGTAAGTGTATTTATGTAAGTGCTTTTGTACGTGTATTGTTGGGGGTCTGAAACGGACTAATCCAATTCACAATATTCCTTATGGGAACAAATTCGTTCGGTAACGGCACCTGAACATACTTCTGGAATGAAATTATATTGTAAGGCGGGGTTCCACTGTAATAAGAAAAGTTTTCCTAAAAAAAATTCATTTTCAAATCATATTAAATTTTTAGTCTGGGGAAATTATCTACTTATTTTCAAAATTAATTACCATAGTCAAACTGAATGGAGTGGCTGCAAGTGACTTTTATGACTTGATGTGCTGTTAGAGCATGAACAAGGTATCATTTAGGAAGAGGTTCAGGAGAAACTGGTTTGACAGACTTGAGTCCTGGAGGTGGGAAGTGCAGCAGCTTTACTCTCAAGGACAGGTGGGGATGTTACAGTTCCAAGGGTCATCTGAGCTGTGATGTCAGCACACTGCTGGCAAGACAGTGATCGAGTGAACAACTGCGAATGTGAAAGTTAAGACACATGTGCAACATCTGGTTATCTTTATTGTAGACGTTTCGCCATCCAGTGGCTTTATCAATACAGATTCTAGGACATAATTAGAAAATAGTAGAACTACAGTATATACAAAAGATGAGGTAATTAGTCGCTCAGCCTTAGAGTTGGTGTGGAGAGCACCGTGGTTGTAGAGATTCTGGAGTACAGGCAAGGAGACTGGCGCTTATACAGGCATCAGTGGATAGGGACATGTAGTACACAAGGGCATAGTCACTGGTAAAGCTACTGGATGGTGAAACGTCTACAATAAAGATAACCAAATGTTGCACGTGTCTTAACTGTCACATTCACAGTTGTTCACTCGATTACTGTCTTGCAAGAAGTGTGTTGACATCACAGTTCAGATGACCCTTGGAACTGTAACATCCCCACCTGTTCTTGAGAGTAAAGCTGCTGCACATCTCTCTTTTTTGTATCCCCCTACCTCGATGGGAGACAACTGGTGTATTAAGAAAATGTGCATTAAGCTTAATTTTTCATTAGGTTATCTTTGCAGCCAATAAAAGTTTCTAATACTTGAAGACAAGTGAAATACAACAGATAACACAATAATTGTGCAATTATCGATCTGGGTCAAAGTCAAAGGTTTTACATATTTCCAAATGGTACAATGGTTGTTTGCTGGTGGCTAGGTTGGTAGCATCATCAGTTCACACACTGAGGGACAGGGGATGGCTACTCAGCACAGGTGAAACATTGGGCATGTTTCCTTACACCTGATGCTCCTGCTCACATAGCAGTAAGTAGGTACCTGGGTGTTACCTGACTGCTTTGGGTCGCATCGTGGGGGACAAGCTTAACATACCCTAACAGAAATAAGATCGATAGTCCCTGGATGGGTGGAAACATGAGGGCGTGTTTTCTTAAGATACCTGCAGTCCATGTTCACCTATCGGTAAAATAAGTACATACCTGGGTGTTAGTCAGCTGGTGTGGGTCGCATCTGAAATGCTCTGTATAACAAGGGGCTTTCCATATACATGTAGTAGTATGTCACTGATATAATTTAGGCCTGTATACCTTGTACATGTACTTGTAGAAATAAAGATTATTATTATTATTATTATTATTATTATTATTATTATTATTATTATTATAGTGCATGGACTTTCCTGGGTTACTAATCCTCTGGGTTGAAAAATCCAAACAAAATTTTATCATATATCCTAATACCAGGAGCACAAGGTACCACATCACCACTGTGCCAGTGACAATAATATAACCTAAATATGAACATTTACTGAGCCTTAAAGCTAGCCAAAAGTCACGGCAAAGATTCTGAAAAATTATTTTTTTTTATTATCACACTGGCCGATTCCCACCAAGGCAGGGTGGCCCGAAAAAGAAAAACTTTCACCATCATTCACTCCATCACTGTCTTGCCAGAAGGGTGCTTTACACTACAGTTTTTAAACTGCAACATTAACACCCCTCCTTCAGAGTGCAGGCACTGTACTTCCCATCTCCAGGACTCAAGTCCAGCCTGCCGGTTTCCCTGAACCCCTTCATAAATGTTACTTTGCTCACACTCCAACAGCACGTCAAGTATTAAAAACCATTTGTCTCCATTCACTCCTATCGAACACGCTCACGCATGCCTGCTGGAAGTCCAAGCCCCTCGCACACAAAACTTCCTTTACCCCCTCCCTCCAACCTTTCCTAGGCTGACCCCTACCCCGCCTTCCTTCCACTACAGACTGATACACTCTTGAAGTCACTCTGTTTCGCTCCATTCTCTCTACATGTCCGAACCACCTCAACAACCCTTCCTCAGCCCTCTGGACAACAGTTTTGGTAATCCCGCACCTCCTCCTAACTTCCAAACTACGAATTCTCTGCATTATATTCACACCACACATTGCCCTCAGACATGACATCTCCACTGCCTCCAGCCTTCTCCTTGCTGCAACATTCATCACCCATGCTTCACACCCATATAAGAGCGTTGGTAAAACTATACTCTCATACATTCCCCTCTTTGCCTCCAAGGACAAAGTTCTTTGCCTCTACAGACTCCTAAGTGCACCACTCACCCTTTTCCCCTCATCAATTCTATGATTCACCTCATCTTTCATAGACCCATCCGCTGACACGTCCACTCCCAAATATCTGAATACATTCACCTCCTCCATACTCTCTCCCTCCAATCTGATATCCAATCTTTCATCACCTAATCTTTTTGTTATCCTCATTACCTTACTCTTTCCTGTATTCACTTTTAATTTTCTTCTTTTGCATACCCTACCAAATTCATCCACCAATCTCTGCAACTTCTCTTCAGAATCTCCCAAGAGCACAGTGTCATCAGCAAAGAGCAACTGTGACAACTCCCACTTTATGTGTGATTCTTTATCTTTTAACTCCACGCCTCTTGCCAAGACCCTCGCATTTACTTCTCTTACAACCCCATCTATAAATATATTAAACAACCACGGTGACATCACACATCCTTGTCTAAGGCCTACTTTTACTGGGAAATAATTTCCCTCTTTCCTACATACTCTAACTTGAGCCTCACTATCCTCGTAAAAACTCTTTACTGCTTTCAGTAGCCTACCTCCTACACCATACACCTGCAACATCTGCCACATTGCCCCCCTATCCACCCTGTCATATGCCTTTTCCAAATCCATAAATGCCACAAAGACCTCTTTAGCCTTATCTAAATACTGTTCACTTATATGTTTCACTGTAAACACCTGGTCCACACATCCCCTACCTTTCCTAAAGCCTCCTTGTTCATCTGCTATCCTATTCTCCATCTTACTCTTAATTCTTTCAATAATAACTCTACCATACACTTTACCAGGTATACTCAACAGACTTATCCCCCTATAATTTTTGCATTCTCTTTTGTCCCCTTTGCCTTTATACAAAGGAACTATGCATGCTCTCTGCCAATCCCTAGGTACCTTACCCTCTTCCATACATTTATTAAATAATTGCACCAACCACTCCAAAACTATATCCCCACCTGCTTTTAACATTTCTATCTTTATCCCATTAATCCCAGCTGCCTTACCCCCTTTCATTTTACCTACTGCCTCACGAACTTCCCCCACACTCACAACTGGCTCTTCCTCACTCCTACAAGATGTTATTCCTCCTTTGCCCAAAATGCTTTACATAAAAAGTGGCTTTCTTCAAAACATACAAATATAACTGTATCAACCTGTATTTGTATCATAACTATATCAAAACTGTAACCAAACATACCATTGTAACCTCTACAGTGGAACCTCGGTACTAAAAGCTCTCCATACTCGAACAATTCGGTATTTGAACACTTTGTTTGGTAAAGAAATCGCTCAGTAGTAGACCGTTTGCTTGGCACCCGACTTACGACTTCGTTGTGAGCTATTTTGTATTTCTTCACATTTTTGGTGTTTTTTTTACATTATTTGTTTAAATAACCCTAAGAGGGTTGGTGATAACAGCTAACCAAACAGAAAATTGGTTGGAAAAATCTGTTCGGTTCTCGGACAGATCAGCACTCGAACAGCCTTCTGAAATGAATTAACCCTTAAACTGTCCAAATGTAGATCTATGTTTGCTCGCGTAGCGCTCCGAACGTAGATCTACTTTTTTTTTACATTGTTTCTTATGGAGAAAATCAAGGTCAGAGTGCTACGCGCACAAACGTAGATCTACGTTTGGACAGTTTAAGGATTAAGTTCGAGTGCCAAGGTTCCACTGCATATTATACTTCTAATGAATAAAGATTTTTATTTTTATTTTTATTTTTCATAATATCTCCTATTCCACAGGTGCTGTATGATTCCTGTAATAATAACAGTGTGTAACAATAAAAATACGTACCAAGGGTAAGTTTGCCATTCAGTTTTTCTCCTCGTAGGCTGTATGCAGAGTACTGGTCTACCATACACTGAGTCAAGTTCTTGAACTTATCTGAGGTTTCCTGCTGCCACCACTGATTTAAGTTGCCATCCTTATCGTATTTTCTTCCTAAAAACAGGAGTGCAGCATTATCTCCTCTTAATAACACATGGATAGGGTCTCATCACTTTAGGAATATTATTTTTTATTTTTTTTTTTATTATCACACTGGCCGATTCCCACCAAGGCAGGGTGGCCCGAAAAAGAAAAACTTTCACCATCATTCACTCCATCACTGTCTTGCCAGAAGGGTGCTTTACACTACAGTTTTTAAACTGCAACATTAACACCCCTCCTTCAGAGTGCAGGCACTGCACTTCCCATCTCCAGGACTCAAGTCCGGCCTGCCGGTTTCCCTGAATCCCTTCATAAATGTTACTTTGCTCACACTCCAACAGCACGTCAAGTATTAAAAACCATTTGTCTCCATTCACTCCTATCAAACACGCTCACGCATGCCTGCTGGAAGTCCAAGCCCCTCGCACACAAAACCTCCTTTACCCCCTCCCTCCAACCCTTCCTAGGCCGACCCCTACCCCGCCTTCCTTCCACTACAGACTGATACACTCTTGAAGTCATTCTGTTTCGCTCCATTCTCTCTACATGTCCGAACCACCTCAACAACCCTTCCTCAGCCCTCTGGACAACAGTTTTGGTAATCCCGCACCTCCTCCTAACTTCCAAACTACGAATTCTCTGCATTATATTCACACCACACATTGCCCTCAGACATGACATCTCCACTGCCTCCAGCCTTCTCCTCGCTGCAACATTCATCACCCACGCTTCACACCCATATAAGAGCGTTGGTAAAACTATACTCTCATACATTCCCCTCTTTGCCTCCAAGGACAAAGTTCTTTGTCTCCACAGACTCCTAAGTGCACCACTCACTCTTTTTCCCTCATCAATTCTATGATTCACCTCATCTTTCATAGACCCATCCGCTGACACGTCCACTCCCAAATATCTGAATACGTTCACCTCCTCCATACTCTCTCCCTCCAATCTGATATTCAATCTTTCATCACCTAATCTTTTTGTTATCCTCATAACCTTACTCTTTCCTGTATTCACCTTTAATTTTCTTCTTTTGCACACCCTACCAAATTCATCCACCAATCTCTGCAGCTTCTCTTCAGAATCTCCCAAGAGCACAGTGTCATCAGCAAAGAGCAGCTGTGACAACTCCCACTTTGTGTGTGATTCTTTATCTTTTAACTCCACGCCTCTTGCCAAGACCCTCGAATTTACTTCTCTTACAACCCCATCTATAAATATATTAAACAACCACGGTGACATCACACATCCTTGTCTAAGGCCTACTTTTACTGGGAAAAAATTTCCCTCTTTCCTACATACTCTAACTTGAGCCTCACTATCCTCGTAAAAACTCTTCACTGCTTTCAGTAACCTACCTCCTACACCATACACTTGCAACATCTGCCACATTGCTCCCCTATCCACCCTGTCATACGCCTTTTCCAAATCCATAAATGCCACAAAGACCTCTTTAGCCTTATCTAAATACTGTTCACTTATATGTTTCACTGTAAACACCTGGTCCACACACCCCCTACCTTTCCTAAAGCCTCCTTGTTCATCTGCTATCCTATTCTCCGTCTTACTCTTAATTCTTTCAATTATAACTCTACCATACACTTTACCAGGTACACTCAACAGACTTATCCCCCTATAATTTTTGCACTCTCTTTTATCCCCTTTGCCTTTATACAAAGGAACTATGCATGCTCTCTGCCAATCCCTAGGTACCTTACCCTCTTCCATACATTTATTAAATAATTGCACCAACCACTCCAAAACTATATCCCCACCTGCTTTTAACATTTCTATCTTTATCCCATCAATCCCGGCTGCCTTACCCCCTTTCATTTTACCTACTGCCTCACGAACTTCCCCCACACTCACAACTGGCTCTTCCTCACTCCTACAAGATGTTATTCCTCCTTGCCCTATACACGAAATCACAGCTTCCCTATCTTCATCAACATTTAACAATTCCTCAAAATATTCCCTCCATCTTCCCAATACCTCTAACTCTCCATTTAATAACTCTCCTCTCCTATTTGTAACTGACAAATCCATTTGTTCTCTAGGCTTTCTTAACTTGTTAATCTCACTCCAAAACTTTTTCTTATTTTCAACAAAATTTGTTGATAACATCTCACCCACTCTCTCATTTGCTCTCTTTTTACATTGCTTCACCACTCTCTTAACCTCTCTCTTTTTCTCCATATACTCTTCCCTCCTTGCATCACTTCTACTTTGTAAAAACTTCTCATATGCTAACTTTTTCTCCCTTACTACTCTCTTTAGGAATATAAAAAATATTAATGTGTGCTCTCTTTCACTCCTGTTTGCATGTGTGCATGCATACACAGATGCCTACCTGCCCCTTGCCTGAATGCACGCACGCAAGTACACACGCATGTACATGTATGCACATGTACACACACACACACACACACACACACACACACACACACACACACACACACACACACACACACACACACACACACACACACACACACACACACACACACACACGCACACACAGTGGGCGCCTGTGACGAGCGGGGTCCCACAGGGGTCAGTTCTAGGACCAGTGCTATTTTTGATATATGCGAACGACATGATGGAAGGAACAGACTCTGAAGTGTCCCTATTCGCATATGATGTGAAGTTGATGAGAAGAATTAAATCAGATGAGGATGAGGCAGGACTGCAAAGAGACCTGGACAGGCTGGACATGTGGTCCAGAAACTGGCTTCTCGAATTCAATCCTGCTAAATGCAAAGTCATGAAGATTGGGGAGGGGCAAAGAAGACCGCAGACAGAGTATAGGCTAGGTGGACAAAGACTACAGACCTCACTCAGGGAGAAAGACCTTGGGGTGACCATAACACCGAGCACATCACCGGAGGCACACATCAACCAAATAACTGCTGCAGCATACGGGCGCCTGGCAAACCTGAGAATAGCGTTCCGATACCTCAATAAGGAATCATTCAAGACACTGTACACTGTGTATGTTAGGCCCATACTGGAGTATGCAGCACCAGTCTGGAACCCACACCTGGTCAAGCACGTCAAGAAGTTAGAGAAAGTACAAAGGTTTGTAACAAGGCTAGTCCTAGAGCTCAGGGGAATGTCGTACGAGGAAAGGTTGAGGGAAATCAGACTGACGACACTGGAGGACAGAAGGGTCAGGGGAGACATGATAACAACATACAAGATACTGCGGGGAATAGACAAGGTGGACAGATATAGGATGTTCCAGAGAGGGGACACAGAAACAAGGGGTCACAACTGGAAGCTGAAGACTCAGACGAGTCACAAGGACATTAGGAAGTATTTCTTCAGTCATAGAGTCGTCAGGAAGTGGAATAGCCTAGCAAGTGAAGTAGTGGAGGCAGGAACCATACATACCTGGAGTTTACCTGGAGAGAGTTCCGGGGGTCAACGCCCCCGCGGCCCGGTCTGTGACCAGGCCTCCTGGTGGATCAGAGCCTGATCAACCAGGCTGTTGCTGCTGGCTGCACGCAAACCAACGTATGAGCCACAGCCTGGCTGGTCAGGAACCGACTTTAGGTGCTTGTCCAGTGCCAGCTTGAAGACTGCCAGGGGTCTGTTGGTAATCCCCCTTATGTATGCTGGGAGGCAGTTGAATAGTCTCAGGCCCCTGACACTTATTGTATGGTCTCTTAACGTGCTAGTGACACCCCTGCTTTTCATTGGGGGGATGTTGCATCGTCTGCCAAGTCTTTTGCTTTCGTAGTGAGTGATTTTCATGTGCAAGTTCAGTACTAGTCCCTCTAGGATTTTCCAGGTGTATATAATCATGTATCTCTCCCGCCTGCGTTCCAGGGAATACAGGTTTAGGAACCTCAAGCGCTCCCAGTAATTGAGGTGTTTTATCTCCGTTATGCGCACCGTGAAGGTTCTCTGTATATTTTCTAGGTCAGCAATTTCACCTGCCTTGAAAGGTGCTGTTAGTGTGCAGCAATATTCCAGCCTAGATAGAACAAGTGACCTGAAGAGTGTCATCATGGGCTTGGCCTCCCTTGTTTTGAAGGTTCTCATTATCCATCCTGTCATTTTTCTAGCAGATGCAATTGATACAATGTTATGGTCCTTGAAGGTGAGATCCTCCGACATGATCACTCCCAGGTCTTTGACGTTGGTGTTTTGCTCTATTTTGTGGCCAGAATTTGTTTTGTACTCTGATGAAGATTTAATTTCCTCATGTTTACCATATCTGAGTAATTGAAATTTCTCATCGTTGAACTTCATATTGTTTTCTGCAGCCCACTGAAAGATTTGGTTGATGTCCACCTGGAGCCTTGCAGTGTCTGCAATGGAAGACACTATCATGCAGATTCGGGTGTCATCTGCAAAGGAAGACACGGTGCTGTGGCTGACATCCTTGTCTATGTCAGATATGATGATGAGGAACAAGATGGGAGCGAGTACTGTGCCTTGTGGAACAGAGCTTTTCACCGTAGCTGCCTCAGACTTTACTCTGTTGACGACTACTCTCTGTGTTCTATTAGTGAGGAAATTATAGATCCATCGACCGACTTTTCCTGTTATTCCTTTAGCACGCATTTTGTGCGCTATTACGCCATGGTCACACTTGTCGAAGGCTTTTGCAAAGTCTGTATATATTACATCTGCATTCTTTTTGTCTTCTAGTGCATCTAGGACCTTGTCGTAGTGATCCAATAGTTGAGACAGACAGGAGCGACCTGTTCTAAACCCATGTTGCCCTGGGTTGTGTAACTGATGGGTTTCTAGATGGGTGGTGATCTTGCTTCTTAGGACCCTTTCAAAGATTTTTATGATATGGGATGTTAGTGCTATCGGTCTGTAGTTCTTTGCTGTTGCTTTACTGCCCCCTTTGTGGAGTGGGGCTATGTCTGTTGTTTTTAGTAACTGTGGGACGACCCCCGTGTCCATGCTCCCTCTCCATAGGATGGAAAAGGCTCGTGATAGGGGCTTCTTGCAGTTCTTGATAAACACGGAGTTCCATGAGTCTGGCCCTGGGGCAGAGTGCATGGGCATGTCATTTATCGCCTGTTCGAAGTCATTTGGCATCAGGATAACATCGGATAGGCTTGTGTTAACCAAATTTTGTGGCTCTCTCATAAAAAATTCATTTTAATCTTCGACTCTCAGTCTGGATAGCGACTTGCTAAAAACTGAGTCATATTGGGACTTGAGTAGCTCACTCATTTCCTTGCTGTCATCTGTGTAGGACCCATCTTGTTTAAGTAGGGGCCCAATACTGGACGTTGTTCTAGACTTTGATTTGGCATAGGAGAAGAAATACTTTGGGTTTCTTTCGATTTCATTTATGGCTTTTAGTTCTTCCCGCGATTCCTGACTCCTATAAGATTCCTTTAGCTTAAGTTCGATGCTTGCTGTTTCTCTGACCAGTGTCTCCCTACGCATTTCAGATATATTGACCTCTTTTAGCCGCTCTGTTATTCTTTTCCGTCGCCTGTAAAGGGAGCACCTGTCTCTTTCTATTTTACATCTACTCCTCCTTTTTCTTAGAGGAATAAGCCTTGTGCATACATCGAGTGCCACCAAGTTAATCTGTTCTAGGCATAAGTTGGGGTCTGTGTTGCTTAGTATATCTTCCCAGCTTATATCGGTTAGGACTTGGTTTACTTGGTCCCACTTTATGTTTTTGTTATTGAAGTTGAATTTGGTGAATGTTCCCTCGTGACTAATCTCATTATGTCGGTCTGGGGCTCCACGCATACATGTCTGAACCTCAATTATGTTGTTGATCTGAGTATATTGTTTTTGATATGGTGACATTTCTTATCAGATCATCATTGTTAATGAAGATGAGGTCTAGTGTATTCTCCAGTCTAGTAGGCTCTATTATTTGCTGGTTTAAATTGAATTTTGTGCAGAGATTTAAAAGCTCGTGTGAGTGTGAGTTTTCATCAGAGCTGCCTCCTGGTGTTATTACTGCAACAATATTATTTGCTATATTCCTCCATTTTAGGTGCCTTAAGTTGAAATCCTCCAGGAGCAAGATGTTGGGTGCAGGAGCTGGAAGATTTTCCAGACAGTGGTCAATTTTTAACAGCTGTTCCTGGAATTGCTGGGATGTTGCATCTGGAGGCTTGTAGACTACCACAATGACTAGGTTTTGGTTCTCGACCTTTACTGCTGAAACTTCCACTACAAAGCTCAGGAAGCAGAGAGGGAGAGGACCTAGTAGCGATCAGTGAAGAGGCGGGGCCAGGAGCTGAGTCTCGACCCCTGCAGCCACAATTAGGTAAGTACACACACACACACACACACACACACATTCTCTCTCTCTCTCTCTCTCCCTTCATTTATTTCACCAGTTGTTGTTATACATGTAAACTTTTACCTTGCAGTGAAATAAAGTAGAATAAGCATCACTTACACAAACTCTACGACAGAGATATAATTCTTAATAAGAATGCACAAAATACCGTTTTGGACCCTTTTCTATTAATTTTTATAGAGTGTGCCAAACCCAATTACCTCCCTTTTCCTAGGTGTTACATGGTCCTGACAGGTTTACTGCTTCATCATGATAATAATTTGCAGTGTTAATATTGTACTCCTATTTTCAGGGATTGTGAAATACAGTGGAACCTTGGTTTTCATATACCCTAGTTAGAGAAAATTCTTGGAGAAAATTCTCTATAAAATGTATCTTTTGTTAATATTTTTGGGTGTCTGGAACGGATTAACTGGTTCCATTCCAGACACTCAAAAATATTAACAAAAAACATATTTTATAGATAATTTTCTCCAAGAATTTTCTCCAGCTAGGGCATATGAAAACCGAGGTTCCACTGTATATTCAAATTCAAATATTTATTTGGTATGAGCTTTGGGAAAGTGCACACATAACCTGCACATAGGAGAACGAAACTTATGATGATGTTTCGGTCCAAGCTGGACCAAAATGTATACCTGGAGTATACCCCAGCAGTGATACTTGGTCTGTGACCAGGCCTCATGGTGGATCTGGGACTGATCAACCAGGCTGTTGCTGGTGGCTGCACATGAACTGATGCACAAACCACATCCTGGCTGGTCAGGTACTGACTTTAGGTGCCTGTCCAGCACCTTCTTGAAGACAGCCAGTGATCTATTGGTAATCCCCATGTATGCTATGAGGTAGCTGAACAGTCTTGGGCCCCGACACTTATTGTGCAATCTCTTAGTGTACTCGTGGCACCCGTGCTTTTCACTGGGGGATATTTCATCTCCTGCTGAGTCTTTTGCTTTCGGAGGGAGTGATTTTCGTGTGTAGATTTAGGACTAATTTCTCTAGGATTTTCCGAGTGTATATTATTACGTATCTGCCCAAAATGCTCCGGCATTCTTTGTACTTAGCAAACCAAAATTTTAATTACACATTGTAAACTATGCAAAGAAATAAAATTTTTAATCTTTATCATCTTAAGTTTCTTTCTCCTTTGTGCAGGTCCTCTGTGTATTGTTCCAGCCCCGGTATTGTGTTTTTTTGTTCTTTTTGGCCAAATGCGCTGCCAGGGCCGTGCATTTGGCCAAAAAGAAGAAAAAGACTTCAGTCAGGACAAGTTTTTCCTTCCGTCAATATGTATGGTAACCTGGAGTCACAATAAGCACTGGCTGTACTCCGCTCTGTATCCACCCACATTTCACACAGCTAGTCAATTTTAGCCTCCTTTAGCATTTCTATTTAATTAGTCTTTCCAACTTGAATATTGTTTCCAGTGTTTTAAAGGACACTTATTAAAGAACATTTATTGAAGGAAAAGTTTCACCCTGCATAGCTTCATCGGCCCTAAATGACTAACAGGCCCACTTGTCTGTGTGTATCACCATACCATTTACAACCATTCATAAATAACCCACACATATGAGACTGAAACTTATGACAATGTTTTGGTCAGAGTCAGATCAATAGCTAAAGGTATTTTTTTTTTTTTCAACAAGTCGGCAGTCTCCCACCGAGGCAGGGTGACCCAAAAAGAAAGAAAATCCCCAAAAAGAAAATACTTTCATCATCATTCAACACTTTCACCTCACTCACACATAATCACTGTTTTTGCAGAGGTGCTCAGAATACAACAGTTTAGAAGTACGTATATACATATAAAGATACACAACATATCCCTCCAAACTGCCAATATCCCGAACCCCTCCTTTAGAGTGCAGGCATTGTACTTCCCATTTCCAGGACTCAAGTCCGGCTATATAAAAATAACTGGTTTCCCTGAATTCCTTCACTAAATATTACCCTGCTCACACTCCAACAGCTCGTCAGGTCCCAAATACCATTCATCTCCATTCACTCCTATTGAACACGCTCACACACGCCTGCTGGAAGTCCAAGCCCCTCGCCCACAAAACCTCCCTTACCCCTTCCTTTCAACTTTTTCGAGGATGACCTCTACCCCGCCTTCCTTCCCCTACAGATTTATACGCTCTCCATGTCATTCTACTTTGATCCATTCTCTCTAAATGACCAAACCACATCAACAACCCCTCTTCAGCCCTCTGACTTATACACTTTTATTAACTCCACACCTTCTCCTAATTTCCACACTCCAAATTTTCTGCATATTTACACCACACATTGCCCTTAGACAGGACATCTCCACTGCTTCCAACCACCTCCTCGCTGCTGCATTTACAACCCAAGCTTCACACCCATATAAGTGTTGGTACTACTATACTTTCATACAGTCCCTTCTTTGCCTCCATAGATAACGTTTTTTGTCTCCACATATACCTCAATGCACCACTCACCTTTTTTCCCTCATCAATTCTATGATTAACCTCATCCTTCATAAATCCATCTGCTGATATGTCAACTCCCAAATACTGTATCTGAAAACATTCACTTCTTCCATACTCCTCCTCCCCAATTTGATATCCAATTTTTCTTTATCTAAATCATTTGATACCCTCATCACCTTACTCTTTTCTATGTTCACTTTCAACTTTCTACCTTTACACACACTCCCAAACTCATCCACTAACCTTTGCAATTTTTCTTTAGAATCTCCCATAAGCACAGTATCATCAGCAAAAAGCAACTGTGTCAATTCCCATTTTGTATTTGATTCCCCATAATTTAATCTCACCCCTCTCTCCTGAACACCCTAGCATTTACTTCTTTTACAACTCCATCTATAAATATATTAAACAACCATGGTGACATTACACATCCCTGTCTAAGACCTACTTTTACCGAGTAGTAGTCTCCCTCTCTTCTACACACCCTAACCTGAGCCTCACTATCCTCATAAAAAAATCTTTACAGCATTTAGTAACTTACCACTTATTCCATATACTTGCAACATCTGCCACATTGCTCCCCTATCCACTTCCAAATCCATAAATACAATAAAAACTTCCCTACCTTTATCTAAATACTGTTCACATATATGCTTCAATGTAAACACTTGATCTACACATCCCCTACCCACTCTGAAACCTCCTTGCTCATCTGCAATTCTACATTCTGTCTTACCTCTAATCCTTTCAATAATAACCCTACTGTACACTTTTCCTGGTATACTCAGTAAATTTATTCCTCTATAATTTTTACAATCTCTTTTGTCCCCCTTCCCTTTATATAAAGGGACTATACATGCTCTCTGCCAATCCCTAGGTACCTTCCCCTCTTTCATACATTTATTAAACAAAAATACCAACCACTCCAATACTATATCCCCCCCTGCTTTTAACATTTCTGTCATGATCCCGTCAGTTCCAGCTGCTTTACCCCCTGTTGTTATATATTTCAGTCTCATATGTGTAGGTTATTTGTGTATTGTTTCAGTCATGGTATTGTGACTTTATTCTTTATTTACAACCATTGTTTTCAATATTTTTATTGACAGTGTAGTCATTTGTATTTCTTATAATTTCCCTGCCTCGGTTGGAGACGGCCGACTTGTTAAAAAAAAAAAAAAAAAACTTTGCATTGCAACCCATTATTGTAAATACATAATCTCAGTGTACTACATGTGTGTATTTGCAAAGACATATATAAATAAATAAATAAATAAATAAATATATGATTACAAATATAGACTATTCAGGACACTAGGCCTATTATAGAATTCTTAGTTTTATTTGTTCCCTAATAGCTGGGAAATTATTAGCAGTCTTGGTGGCAAGGAAACTGGATTTGAAACATTGTATCTGTACAGTAGTTTGCCTGAAGTGCATTTGCATACTAGTGTTTGTGACTAATAATGTTTTATCACATATAAACTACATTATCTTTGTACAGCATAAAAAGAAATAAAACTTTCAATTTATTGAATATATAATGTAAAGTCACCTAATTAGTGCATACCTTTACTTTTATGTACCACTGATCTAAGTTCAAATTTTATTCAGGAGAAATATATTTACTGAATCAGAAGCTTGTTCTGTAAACAGAAAAATTATGGTCACAACATCACAATGTAACTAAAATCATTCCTAATTCTTTACTGTAGATACTTTTGACGGGTCGTTATTTGAAAATTTTGTTGATACAATAATAAAATCTTTGTAAAAGATACTACAGTCATAAGTGTGGTACACAAGTGTGCATTGGATATATACATAATAAGTTTTACATAACTGATGCAATATTACACTTTTGTCAAGATTTAAGGTAATGCTGACTGAATAAGCTTATCACCAACCTTGATCGTCAAAGGCATGTGCTAGCTCATGTCCCATCACTACGCCCACAGCACCATAGTTGAGTGACTTGGGATTATCTTTGTGGAAGAATGGAGCTTGAAGTATACCCGCTGGGAATACAATGTTATTTCTGAAAGAAAATGTATTGCAATAACAAGATGAATAAACATGTGAATGGGCAGGGGCTTGAATAACGGTCCATGTGACTGATTCAAGTCCACTTCTTTTACAGTGATAGTTTGAATGGTGGTGAAAACGTTTCTTTTTCGGGTCACTATACCTCGGTGGGAGAAAGCCAGTGTGTAAAAAATAAAATGCAGAATTCAACACTGTATAGGACTGTATGGTGAAGTATTAGAATGAAGAGAGAAGCAGAACAGCAGTACCAAGAAATTACGATACAGGCAAACAAGAATTACATTTTTTATTTTATTAACACATTGGCTGATTCCCACCAAGGCAGGGTGGCCCGAAAAAGAAAAACTTTCATCATCATTCACTCCATCACTGTCTTGCTTTACGCTACAGTTATAAAACTGCAACATTAACACCCCTCCTTCAGAGTGTAGACACTGTACTTCCCATCTCCAGGACTCAAGTCCGGCCTTCTGGTTTCCCTGAATCCCTTCATAAATGTTACCTTGCTCACACTCCAACAGCATGTCAAGTATTAAAAACCATTTGTCTCCATTCACTCCTATCAAATACGCTCACGCACGCTTGCTGGAAGTCCAAGCCCCTCACACACAAAACCTCCTTTACCCCCCTCCCTCTAACCCTTTCTAGGCCGACCCCTACTCCACCTTCCCTCCACTACAGATTTATACACTCGAAGTCATTCTGTTTTGTTCCATTCTCTCTACATGTCCGAACCACCTCAACAACCCCTCCTTAGCCCTCTGGATAATAGTTTTGGTAATCCCACACCTTCTCCTAATTTTCAAACTACGAATTCCCTGCATTATATTCACACCACACATTGCCTTCAGACATGACATCTCCACTGCCTCCAGCCTTCTCCTCGCTGCAACATTCATCACCCATGCTTCACACCCATACAAGAGTTTTGGTACAACTATACTCTCATACATTCCCCTCTTTGCTTCCACAGACAAAGTTCTTTGTCTCCACAGACTCCTAAGTGCACCACTCACCCTTTTCCCCTCATCAATTCTATGATTCACCTCCTCCTTCATAGACCCGTCTGGTGACACGTCCACTCCTAAATATCTGAATACATTCACCTCCTCCATACTCTCTCCCTCCAATTTGATATCCAATCTTTCACCACCAAATCTTTTTGTTATCCTCATAACTTTACTCTTTCCTATATTCAATTTTAATTTTCTTCTCTTACATACACTACCAAATTCATCCACCAACCTCTGCAGGTTGGTGGATGAATTTGGTAGGGGATGAATTACATAACCTAAAACAAGCATCAGAGGAAGTTGGCAGAATATTTCAAGAAGCATTTATTTATTGCTGCAGTATACAAAATGTAGTTTACATGTAATAAACTATTGTTAAGCACAAGAGAAAGCCACTAGCATGTGGCACATTTTGGGTAAACTTAAATAATTGGCAGAAATGGAGGGCTCTCCCCTCCCCTCCTGCAAGGAACACTGAAACAGGTAGTATTTATAAACTGAAGAAGAAGAAGAGATATTAGCACTACTAAAGAAGCTAAATGTGGGAAAAATCATGTAATCAAACATTATCTCACCATTATAATGATGGCAAGAGCTGATGCTCTGAAGATTTTACTAACACTTTTCAAGAGTCTTAACTGTACTAACTATACAAAACATCTACACTTATTATTGTGCCTACTACATACACAGAACACTATACTCTAATGTAAACCCTCCTCTCAAACTCCTCCTTGATAACTATAACAGAACACACAACCATAATATGAGACAGATCACTCTTCGATATCCCCTGTGTTCATCTTTCCCTATGCAAAAATGCTATGCATGTAAAAGGCCCGAAGAACTGGAATTCCTTGCCAGAACAAACTAAAGGACCCCTGTCTGCAAATCAGTTTAAGGCCCAAATAAGAAATCACCTCATCATCCAAAATTAACCAGACAAACAGTACCTAACCACTACCAGTTTCTCAAGAGCTACTCATATTGTGCTGATGAATGCTCAACCACTTACTACTTTGAAATTAGGATGTCTGTTCTTTTTAATGTTTTATGTAGTAGTAGATTGTAATACAGTACATCATAATGCAAATTGTTTTATTGTAATACCAAATTTCTTTGTTTTAAACAGTACTAAACTGTAATACATCACACTGTAAATCATTTTAAATTGTTACAATGTAATACTGTATCTTTATTAACTAATTCAATAGTGTAGAGTCTCTACTACACTTATCAAAACCATGTATAATACTATATTATATAATATTATATTCTCCTGTACTCACTCTAACTCATCTAATGACCATATGAACTATGTATTATTCTATGTACTAGTCTTAAGTTAATCTTTAAGTTTGCCCAAAATGTTCAGTATACAGAGGGGCTTTTGACATGTACACCCAACTATTATATTCCTCTGTACAACCATGTAATTTGTCAAAATAAAAAATCTAATATAATCTAAATTATAGTATATCAGAGGTAGGAGCAATACCAGAAATCTAGAGAATTGTAAACATAGTACCAAATTAAGAAAGGGAACAGACAAAAACTTTGTTATATTCTGGTGCCAGCATCTCTGACATGTATATTGCTTTCTACAAAATGTTGGAGAAGATTATAAGAATAACTAATGGCAAGCTCTGTGGAGGAGAAAATTCACCATATGTTGACAATATAGATCCATAAAAAATATCACACATCACTAACCTACCTGAGCTCAACTGTAAGATGAAAGAGAATGCCCAAAATGCATTTTCCTGAGCTATCAGAAGGCATTTTGTATGGCAGCTCAAAGGTGACTAATTTAGACTGAAAAAATCAGGATTATAAGAGAGAACATTCATAGAGAGAGAAATGTTGGACTGGAGAGAAATAACAACCAGAGTTTTCTAAACATCAGATATGAGTACCCTCATCTTTCACAGACCAATATACTGACATGTCTACTCCCAAATATCTATATACCTTTAATACACATGATTTTTAGGTTAAATTGGATCTGTGCTCCAGTTCCCCGAATTAAGCCTGAATGCCTTCCACATCCCCCCCCCAGGCGCTGTATAATCCTCCGGGTTTAGCGCTTCCCCTTGATTATAATAATAATTTAGGTTAAATTAAAATAAGTGGCCAGTGCTGATGTACAGCTTATTTCTCACAAAGAACACTTATTTTTTCAAGGCAAAATGTAACATTTAAAAACTGATTTAGTTGTTATGAAATTCATGAGCTCAAGTAATATTTACTACAGTATACAAATATTGAAACATTGTGATAAATAACCCAAACTTTGGAGAGGAAACTTTGGAAGCGTTTGTCCATCCTAGACAACTGATCACAAAAATGGGGAAAAAGCCAAAAAACTGAGTTATGACTTGACAGTGATCCAGGACAGACTGAAATGTTATCTACAGCTTCTTGTCTAAGTGAGAACTAGATGAATAAAATCAATGATCAACAACTGGGTATCTTTATCATGGAGATACAGTACTTCACCAACCAGCATCTCCATGATACAGATACCTATGTACTGTACTTATGTCTTATTTATATACTTGTCAGTTTTATAATAAAGGTGGGAGATGGCCAATTTGTCGAAATAAAGAATATTTATAGTACTAAATAGTTTTCAGACATAGTATTATGACATATTCTTCACTGAACCATTTTAATATACTTCTATTTAATTTTTACCTCGTTGGAGAATAATACGCATTCACTGTCGGAGGAGACATGTCCCATCGAGTCTTGTTCACGGGCTTGAACAAACGAGCCAAATTCTCTTGAACATTGAAGTTGTTGACACGGACATTATTTTGGAAGAATTCATTTTCTTTTACTTTTAGATCAGCAAACTTTGCGTCCAGTTCCACTGGACTGAGAATATAGTCAGGGAATCCTGAGGGAAATAAAATACAGAAATTTAAAATCTACCTGAATGTGGTTTTGTTGACCCATAATAATATTACAGTATGTAATTTTTCAGCAAGAGAAATTTTCAGAGCTGAAAATACTTTACCAATCATTTCAGATATAGAGGAAGCTTTATCAATGGCAGCTTTCAGTGTTTTTTTATCCATCCAGTGAACAGACTCCAAATTTTCTTTGAAAGTTTTTCGAACTCTCTTAATCATCTCTTCAGCCTAAAAAATAAGGAAAAATTATGAAAACATTCAATAAACTTTTTCAATGAACAAGTACGTACAGTGGAACCTCAAATATCGAACTGCTCCCAACTTAACCAATTATGTAAGTGTATTTTTGTAAGTGCTCTTATAAGTGTATTTTTGAGGGTCTGAAATGAACTACAGGTCTCCCTCAACATTCGCGAGGGTTAGGGGATCAAGAGCCTCGCGAATGTTGAAAAACCGTGAATGTTTGGCGCCCCAATATATTGTAGGGAAATATATTACAATACTGCTTCCTTAACTTGTTGAACCATGAATAATCATAAAATACATGAAAATGTCATAAATTGTACTAAATATATACATGTTATGCTTTAATAACATATATTATTTAATAACATGTATGTTAATAACATGTATGTTATTAAATACCACAGACTCCACCACTGCAAGTCCCTACTACCCTCCCTCCGACCCCCGCAACTGGAAGCCAGCCCTCCCACCACTCAGTGTGGTGAGTGTTTTGTTTGTTCATTATTTGCTATTAAACTACAGAATAAATAATGTAAACCCATTCATGACTGCATATTGGAATGGCTATTCGGACAGGTATTAGACGGTGACATCATGTGTTTACTCTTGAACACAGCAAAGAATCGAACATTTCTGCTATTGCTAATAATAACAATAGTAATAATAATAATAATAATAATAATAATAATAATAATAATAATAATAATAAATGTGATATAATTGAAGAAGGAAATTGTACAAAAATACGAGGGAGTGGTTGACACACCGTCAGTGTGACTTTGTTTATGCTGGAGTGAACATTAGTCTCCCTGCTCTTCCAAACATTTCACAATAATTCAGCGGTTGAGGCAGTGGTATTTAATAACATATATGGTTTTGTGGGCAAGGGGCTTGGACTTCCAGCAAGCGTGCGTGAGCGTGTTAGATAGGAGTGAATGGAGACAAATGGTATTTGGGATCTGACGATCTGTTAGAGTGTGAGCAGGGTAATATTTAGTGAAGGGATTCGGGGAAACCGGTTATTTTCATAGAGTCGGACTTGAGTCCTGGAAATGGGAAGTACAATGCCTGCACTTTAAAGGAGGGGTTTGGGATATTGGCAGTTTGGAGGGATATGTTGTGTATCTTCATATGTGTATGCTTCTAAACTGTTGTATTCTGAGCACCTCTGCAAAAACAGTGATAATGTGCGAGTGTGGTGAAAGTGTTGAATGATGATGAAAGTATTTTCTTTTTGGGGATTTTCTTTCTTTTTTGGGTCACCCTGCCTCGGTGGGAGACGGCCGACTTGTTGAAAAAAAAAAAAAAATGTTATAAATAATAATAGTACATGTTATTATTAATAACATGTATTATTATTAACATGTATGTATTTAATAACATATGTTATAAATAATAATAGTACATATTATTAATAACATGTATTATTATTAACATGTATGTTATTAAATACCATTGCCTCAATCACTGCCTCTACCACTCCAGTCACACTCAATCTACAAGCACCAAACACAGTGAATTATTGTGAAATGTTTGGAAGAGCAGGGAGACTAATGTTCACTCCAGCATAAACAAAGTCACACTGACGATGTGTCAACCACTCCCTCGTATTTTTGTACAATTTCCTTCTTCAATTATATCATATTTATTATTATTATTATTATTACTATTGTTATTATTAGCTGTAGCAGAAATGTTTAATTCTTTGCAGTGTTCAAGAGTAAACACATGATGTCACCGTCTAATACCTGTCCGAATAGCCATTCCAATATGCAGTCATGAATGGGTTTACATTATTTATTCTGTAGTTTAATAGCAAATAATGAACAAACAAAACACTCACCACACTGAGTGGTGGGAGGGCTGGCTTCCAGTTGCGGGGGTCGGAGGGAGGGTAGTAGGGACTCGCAGGTGGCGGGAAACTTAAATATGATTTGGCGGCTGGGAATTTGGCGGTTGGGAATTCGCGAATGTGTGAAGCCCGTGAAAGTTGAAAACGTGAATGTTGAGGGAGACCTGTAATAAATAACAAAAAGGCACAATACCGTGACTGGAACGATACACAAATAACCCGCACATAAAAGACAGAAGCTTACGACGACGTTTCGGTCCTACTTGGACCATTGACAAAGGCCATTTTCAAAAGTACCAACCAGTTTAAAGTAAATGTTGAATTATGGATTCAAATTCAAATTCAAATTTTTATTTCTTTGTGCCATACACAGATTATGGATTTGACATGTAATACAATATACTGTTAGGCACAAAGTAAAGCCACTAGTATGCAGTGCATTGCAGGCAAGATGGATCGAATCTCAGCAAATATACTGTCAGTGATAAACTCATCAACTTTGTAATTCTGATTCCACCTTCAATTTCCTTACCAAGTATAATAAGTAAACTAAGATATATAATCAAATTTATAATTTTTTGGAGCTTCATTTTGCAAAAAAAAAAAAAGTTTTACAGGAAATATTTTTATTGGAAATAATTTGTAATGAATTTGCAAAATTCTGTTTTAATAAGGACAGAAATCAGATGACTTGACTACAAGAAAAAGCATCAGAATATAAAGCATGTCCTAATAGAAATAAATTTTAGAAAGATATTCTACACAATGGTTTATTATATTCAAAAACACCAAGTAAATATTTTTTTTCACATTGTATTTCCTTGAGATAAAAAAGTATGAATTATTGAATACTGTAACCGAGGCTAGATACATACCATCTCCTTTGACTCGGTATGGAAAGCTTCACGAATATACATGGCACCAACAGCAGGCCCCAGAGCTGCATCTGTTGCCACAACACACTCTCTCCAGGTCTCCTCAGTACCAACTACTCCCATCTGTGCCTTTTCAAGTACTTTAGCAGCTTCTCGGAACTCTTGAGATAAGAAGCCAACATAGTTACGAACAACCTGCCACACCAGGTAGTTGTGGAGGTTTCTGATGTAAAGATATGATGTACATTGATGTTAAAAGAATTAATTCATACTGTGACCTTCATATAATTTGTGTAAGAAAATTATTCACTTATAGAACGAACATTAATATTTGTGGAGACAACTGACATATAGTTGACAAGTGGTGAAAAAGAAATAATTGCAGAAAGGAACTTTAGAGCTGAAGAAGTCTGTCCACCCGGCAAAATATCTCAATTAAGTTCCTTTCTGCAACTGTGAGTGTGTTCACCATCACTATTTTGTATCTAATGAAAACTTTTATATACTATTCACTGGTTCCCTTCCCTTCATGCTTCTTGTGACTAGTTAATGGTCCAGTCAGACCAAAATGCTTTTGTGTTTCATTCTCATATATGTAGGTTATTTGTGTAGTGTTTTAGTTATTCACAAAGTATTTTAGTAAAATTCGTAAACATGACTTAGTACTGATTCTCACATCACGTCTTCCTAAAAGCATATGATCAAACAAATATATAAAAATATAATATGAAACAACTGAATTTCTTAAATATAAACAACACTTGAAGAAGGCGAATAAACTATATATCGTTAAAATAACGTTAATTTACAGGTATCTAAAAAAAACAGTCATGGGTGCGGAAAGAGTTGCATGTTACATTAACAGAAAAGTTAGTAGTATTTTATTTAGCAGATGTTATAGGCAGGTATAGCTTAGGACATGGGAAGTACCCTGCATGCCAGTGTAGCCATGATGACAGTATTATATTCAAAGGGAAGCACTAAACTCATTAAGATCACAGAGTATCTTGGGAATGGGTGAGGTAGGGTAATCAGGTTTGTTCTGAGGAAGGTGAGGGGGTAACTTCAATAAAATATATTGAGCATCTTAAAAATGTAATTTACTCAGCAATGAAACAGAAGTTGGAGGTAATTAACACCATCTGACAAGTCTCTTGCTTCCACAAGGAATGATTCTGAAGTGCATATTTGAGACCATCCTTTCCAGGATTTTCAGGTGTAAATTGTGATATACCTTTCTTGCCTATGTTTTAAGGAATGCATTTGAAGGCATTTCAGACATTCCCAGTAATTTAGATGTTTGATTAAGTGTATATGGGCACTGAAAGCCCACTGTACATTTTCTAGCTTGGTAATCTCACTTGCCTTAAAGGGAGCTGTTGGTATACATTAGTATTCCAGCCCGGAGAGTGTCATCAATGGCTTAGCATCCCTTGTCTTGAAACTTCTAGTTATTCAGCTTATCATTTTTCTTGCTGTAGCATTAGCAACATTGTTGCAAGCCTTGAATGTGAGATCTTATGATATTATTACTCCCAGGTCTCACATATAAAGCTTCGGTTCTACTGAATGATACGCGTTTGTCCTGTAACCCATTTCAGTCTTTATTTCCTCCGTTTTTTGCATAGCAGAGCATAGCAGAGCAGAAATGGGAAGTACAATGCCTGCACTTTAAAGGAGGGGTTTGGGATATTGGCAGTTTGGAGGGGTATGTTGTGTATCTTTATATGTGTATGCTTCTAAATTGTTGTATTCTGAGCACCTCTGCAAAAACAGTGATAATGTGTGAGTGTGGTGAAAGTGTTGAATGATGATGAAAGTATTTTCTCTTTGGGGATTTTCTTTCTTTTTTTTTTTGGGGTCACCCTGCCTTGGTGGGAGACGGCCGACTTGTTGAAAAAAAAAAAATATATACAGTGGACCCCCGCTTAACGATCACCTCCAAATGCGACCAATTATGTAAGTGTATTTATGTAAGTGCGTTTGTACGTGTATGTTTGGGGGTCTGAAATGGACTAATCTACTTCACAATATTCCTTATGGGAAAAAATTCGGTCAGTACTGGCACCTGAACATACTACTGGAATGAAAAAAGTTCGTTAACCGGGGGTCCACTGTATATATATATTTTTTTTTTTTCAACAAGTCGGCCGTTTCCCACCGAGGCAGGGTGACCCAAAAAAAAAGAAAGAACGAAAATCCCCAAAAAGAAAATACTTTCATCATCATTCAACACTTTCACCACACTTGCACATTATCACTGTTTTTGCAGAGGTGCTCAGAATACAACAGTCTAGAAGCATACACATATAAAGATACACAACATATCCCTCCAAACTGCCACAATATATATATATATATTTTTTTTTTTTTTTTTTCAACAAGTCGGCCGTCTCCCACCGAGGCAGGGTGACCCAAAAAAGAAAGAAAATCCCCAAAAAGAAAATACTTTCATCATCATTCAACACTTTCACCACACTCGCACATTATCACTGTTTTTGCAGAGGTGCTCAGAATACAACAGTCTAGAAGCATAAACATATAAAGATACACAACATATCCCTCCAAACTGCCAATATCCCAAACCCCTCCTTTAAAGTGCAGGCATTGTACTTCCCATTTCCAGGACTCAAGTCCGACTATATGAAAATAACCGGTTTCCCTGAATCCCTTCACTAAATATTACCCTGCTCACACTCCAACAGATCGTCAGGTCCCAAGTACCATTCGTCTCCATTCACTCCTATCTAACACGCTCACGCACGCTTGCTGGAAGTCCAAGCCCCTTACCCACAAAACCTCCTTTACCCCCTCTCTCCAACCCTTTCGAGGACGACCCCTACCCCGCCTTCCTTCCCCTATAGATTTATATGCTTTCCATGTCATTCTACTGTGATCCATTCTCTCTAAATGACCAAACCACCTCAACAACCCCTCTTCTGCCCTCTGACTAATACTTTTATTAACTCCACACCTTCTCCTAATTTCCACACTCCGAATTTTCTGCATAATATTTACACCACACATTGCCCTTAAACAGGACATCTCCGCTGCCTCCAACCGTCTCCTCGCTGCTGCATTTACCACCCAAGCTTCACACCCATATAAGAGTGTTGGTACTACTATACTTTCATACATTCCCTTCTTTGCCTCCATAGATAACGTTTTTTGACTCCACATATACCTCAACGCACCACTCACCTTTTTTCCCTCATCAATTCTATGATTAACCTCATCCTTCATAAATCCATCCGCCGACACGTCAACTCCCAAGTATCTGAAAACATTCACTTCTTCCATACTCCTCCTCCCCAATTTGATATCCAATTTTTCTTTATCTAAATCATTTGACACCCTCATCACCTTACTCTTTTCTATGTTCACTTTCAACTTTCTACCTTTACACACATTCCCAAACTCATCCACTAACCTTTGCAATTTTTCTTTAGAATCTCCCATAAGCACAGTATCATCAGCAAAAAGTAACTGTGTCAATTCCCATTTTGAATTTGATTCCCCATAATTTAATCCCACCCCTCTCCCAAACACCCTAGCATTTACTTCCTTTACAACCCCATCTATAAATATATTAAACAACCATGGTGACATTACACATCCCTGTCTAAGACCTACTTTTACCGGGAAGTAGTCTCCCTCTCTTCTACACACCCTAACCTGAGCCTCACTATCCTCATAAAAACTCTTTACAGCATTTAATAACTTACCACCTATTCCATATACTTGCAACATCTGCCACATTGCTCCTCTATCCACTCTATCATATGCCTTTTCTAAATCCATAAATGCAATAAAAACTTCCCTATCTTTATCTAAATACTGTTCACATATATGCTTCAATGTAAACACCTGATCTACACATCCCCTACCCACTCTAAAACCTCCTTGCTCATCCGCAATCCTACATTCTGTCTTACCTCTAATTCTTTCAATTATAACCCTACCGTACACTTTTCCTGGTATACTCAGTAAGCTTATTCCTCTATAATTTTTACAGTCTCTTTTGTCCCCTTTCCCTTTATATAAAGGGACTATACATGCTCTCTGCCAATCCCTAGGTACCTTCCCCTCTTTCATACATTTATTAAACAAAAGTACCAACCACTCCAACACTATATCCCCCCCTGCTTTTAACATTTCTGTCATGATCCCATCAGTTCCAGCTGCTTTACCCCCTTTCATTTTACGTAATGCCTCACGTACCTCCCCCACACTTACATTCTGCTCTTCTTCACTCCTAAAAGATGGTATACCTCCCTGACCAGTGCATGAAATTACTGCCTCCCTTTCTTCCTTAACATTTAAAAGTTCCTCAAAATATTCTCGCCATCTACCCAATACCTCCATCTCCCCATCTACTAACTCCCCTACTCTGTTTTTAACTGACAAATCCATATTTTCCCTAGGCTTTCTTAACTTGTTTAACTCACTCCAAAATTTTTTCTTATTTTCATTAAAATTTCTTGACAGTGCCTCTCCCACTCTATCATCTGCTCTCCTTTTGCACTCTCTCACCACTCTCTTTACCTTTCTTTTACTCTCCATATACTCTGCTCTTCTTATAACACTTCTGCTTTGTAAAAACCTCTCATAAGCTACCTTTTTCTCTTTTATCACACCCTTTACTTCATCATTCCACCAATCACTCCTCTTTCCTCCTGCCCCCACCCTCCTATAACCACAAACTTCTGCCCCACATTCTAATACTGCATTTTTAAAACTATTCCAACCCTCTTCAACCCCCCCACTACTCATCTTTGCACTAGCCCACCTTTCTGCCAATAGTCGCTTATATCTCACCCGAACTTCCTCCTCCCTTAGTTTATACACTTTCACTTCCCTCTTACTTGTTGTTGCCACCTTCCTCTTTTCCCATCTACCTCTTACTCTAACTGTAGCTACAACTAAATAATGATCCGATATATCAGTTGCCCCTCTATAAACATGTACATCCTGGAGCCTACCCATCAACCTTTTATCCACCAATACATAATCTAATAAACTACTTTCATTACGTGCTACATCATACCTTGTATATTTATTTATCCTCTTTTTCATAAAATATGTATTACTTATTACCAAATTTCTTTCTACACATAGCTCAATTAAAGGCTCCCCATTTACATTTACCCCTGGCACCCCAAATTTACCTACTACTCCCTCCATAACATTTTTACCCACTTTAGCATTAAAATCCCCAACCACCATTACTCTCACACTTGATTCAAAACTCCCCACGCATTCACTCAACATTTCCCAAAATCTCTCTCTCTCCTCTACACTTCTCTCTTCTCCAGGTGCATACACGCTTATTATAACCCACTTTTCACATCCAATCTTTATTTTACTCCACATAATCCTTGAATTAATACATTTATAGTCCCTCTTTTCCTGCCATAGCTTATCCTTCAACATTATTGCTACTCCTTCTTTAGCTCTAACTCTATTTGAAACCCCTGACCTAATCCCATTTATTCCTCTCCACTGAAACTCTCCCACCCCCTTCAGCTTTGTTTCACTTAAAGCCAGGACATCCAGCTTCTTCTCATTCATAACATCCACAATCATCTCTTTCTTATCATCTGCACAACATCCACGCACATTCAGACTTCCCACTTTGACAATTTTCTTCTTCTTATTCTTTTTAGTAATCTTTACAGGAAAAGGGGTTACTAGCCCATTGTTCCCGGCATTTTAGTTGACTTTTACAACACGCATGGCTTACGGAGGAAAGATTCTTATTCCACTTCCCCATGGATATAAAAGGAAAATTAATAAGACCAAGAACTATTAAGATAAAATCAAAGAAAACTCAGATGAGTGTGTATAAATAAATGTGTACATGTATGTGTAGTGTGACCTAAGTGTAAGTAGAAGTAGCAAGACATGCCTGTAATCTTGCATATTTATGAGACAGACAAAAGACATCAGCAATCCTACCATCATGTAAAACAATCACAGGCTTCGTTTTACACTCACTTGGCAGGACGGTAGTACCTCCCTGGGTGGTTGCTGTCTACCAACCTACTACTAATATATATATATATATCTTTCTTTCTTTCAACACACCAGCCGTATCCCACCGAGGCGGGGTGGCCCAAAAGGAAAAACAAAAGTTTCTCCTTTCACATTTAGTAATATATACAGGAGAAGGGGTTACTAGCCCCTTGCTCCTGGCATTTTAGTCGCCTCTTACAACACGCATAGCTTACGGAGGAAGAATTCTGTTCCACTTCCCCATGGAGATAAGAGGAAATAAACAAGAACAAGAGCTAGTAAGAAAATAGAAGAAAACCCAGAGGGGTGTGTATACATACGCTTGTACATGTATGTGTAGTGTGACCTAAGTGTAAGCAGAAGTCGGTCGTCTCCCACCGAGGCAGGGTGACCCAAAAAAAAGAAAGAAAATCCCCAAAAAGAAAATACTTTCATCATCATTCAACACTTTCACCACACTCACACATTATCACTGCTTTTGCAGAGGTGCTCAGAATACAACAGTTAGAAGCATATACGTATGAAGATACACAACATATCCCTCCAAACTGCCAATATCCCAAACCCCTCCTTTAAAGTGCAGGCATTGTACTTCCCATTTCCAGGACTCAAGTCCGACTATATGAAAATAATATATATATATATATATATATATATATATATATATATTTTTTTTTTTTCTACAAGTCGGCCGTCTCCCACCAAGGCAGGGTGACCCAAAAAAAGAAAGAAAATCCCCAAAAAGAGAATACTTTCATCATCATTCAACACTTTCACCACACTCACACATTATCACTGTTTTTGCAGAGGTGCTCAGAATACAACAGTTTAGAAGCATACACATATAAAGATACACAACATATCCCTCCAAACTGCCAATATCCCAAACCCCTCCTTTAAAGTGCAGGCATTGTACTTCCCATTTCCAGGACTCAAGTCCGACTATATGAAAATAACCGGTTTCCCTGAATCCCTTCACTAAATATTACCCTGCTCACACTCCAACAGATCGTCAGGTCCCAAGTACCATTTGTCTCCATTCACTCCTATCTAACACGCTCACGCACGCTTGCTGGAAGTCCAAGCCCCTCGCCCACAAAACCTCCTTTACCCCCTCTCTCCAACCCTTTCGAGAGCGACCCCTACCCAATCCAATGGATGCAACTTTCACCGAGATTCTAGTGTCATCAGCAAAGATGTTATGATGCTTCAGAATAAAATATGAATGAAAACCTTACCAGACAAGATAACCTCAGAAGTAATGAGCAGATGCCAAGGTAGATGCATAATATTGTTCATGGTTTGTATTTATTTAAAAATTAGCTGCCATTTTGAGTGGCTCAGTGGGCCTGCAGGGTATCTCACACCATGGAATAAAAGCTACAGTAAGAGCCTGGTTGATCAGGCACTGATCCACTGCAAGGCCTGGTCAAGGACTGGGCCACAGGGGTGTAGACCCCAGAAAACCCTCCAGGTATACTCCAAGGACAGACATAAACTAGATACACACAAACAATATCAACTAATTTAACCCAAAATGGGAAAAAATCTTTAACAAAAATTAATGTCTTAAAAGAAGGTGCTGGAAATCAATAAAGGATGGGATACCATGATCTTAGTTCTGCTGGTGTACTTACAAATGGGGGAATTATAAGTTGGTAATCACAATACACAAGAGCACTTTCTATAACACTTTACCATCTTCACCCCTCAAGGGAGGTTCCTTGATGCTGGTGAGGGGCTCTTGATCTAGGGAATTGGATCTGTGCTCCAGTTCCCTGAATTGAGCCTGAATGCCTTCCATCCCTCCCCCCATGTGCTGTATAATCCTATGGGTTTAGCACTCCCCCATGATTATAGTAGTAGTAGTTTACCATCTTCTGCAACATCTAAATTGCCTGTAACACTGTTTTTGTCATGATCTATGTATGAGAGGGCAATGTACATATCTCGTAGCTGGATCACCAGCGCATTCAGCTCACACACAGGTCCGGGGGTTGATCCCTGGTATGGCTGGAAACATTAGGATGTGTTTCCTTAAGACACCTGCTGTCCACTGTTCACCCATAAGTAAAATAGGTACCTGGATGTTAGTGGACTGGTGTGGGTCGCATCCTGGGACAAAATTGACCTAATTTGCGGGAAATGCTCTGTATAACAAGGGGCTTTCTATACAGCAGTATGTCACTGATAACAGCTAGGCCTGTAGACCTTGTACATATACTTGTAGAAATAAAGATTATTATTATTATTATTACTTGTGGTGAAACTGACAAACTAAGTGTTTCCCCTCTTGCTGCTTTCCATCTTCACTGCCTTCCATCTTCACTGCCTTCCATCTTCACTGCCTTCCATCTTCACTGCCTTCCATCTTCACTGCCTTCCATCTTCACTGCCTTCCATCTTCACTGCCTTCCATCTTCACTGTCTTCCATCTTCACTGCTTTCCATCTTCACTGTATGGTGATTGTTCTACCATATTATATTACTACTACTACAGCAACTAATATTAATACTACTACTATTACCTCTAGTATTGCACCTCATTCTAAGCCTATATATACCCTCTGTGTCCATGTATTGTTTGTAGCGGCTTGATAAAGCTCCTGGAGAGCGAAACATTGCCACAATAAAATGTCACATTTGTTGCATCTGTATCCATTTACTTATCCTATTTTCATGTTCTGAATTATATCTACAAATGTATTTCATGTTGAAAAAGAGAGAAATTAATAGCAGTGTTTAAGAGCTACATGTAAATAAGCTTTTGAATATGGGTACACATAAGTACAGTTTTCATACATAGTGTGTGTTTTGTGTATATAAAACACACTCTCCTATGTGCCCATCAGGTAGGCACTCTGCAATATGTTGTATATGAATGGTATACAATACTGACAAAATGAAAATTAGACACATGTGCAACATCTGGGTATCTTCACTGTAGATGTTTTGCCAACCAGTGACTTCATCAATACAAATTCAAGAACAAAACTGGAAGCCAGTAGAACTATATACGAAAGATGAGGTAATCAGTCCCTCCCAACTCCAAGGCTGAGGGACTGATTACCTCATCTTTTGTATATAGTTCTACCACCTTCCAATTACATCCTTGAATTTGTATTGATAAAGCCACTGGTTGGCAAAACATCTACAATAAAGATACCCAGATGTTGCACATGTGTCTAATTTTCAGTCTGCAATATATAACAGTCTTGACAATGGTTGATGCCTGTGTGTATTACCACCTGCTCACCCACGTGCCATAGCATTCTGCTTTTGGTGTTCAAGAATACTTTTGCAAATGTTTCCAGAAAACACCCAGTGTTAGTGCATCCTACACTATCCAAAAAAGTCATGCACATATTAATGTACAAAACAAGGACAAGAATCATTTGCTATATAAAAAAATGCTCGAACTTACAAAATTCCATCTGGTGTGGTCGTGTTTTGAAGGATCTTTCCAAGACTCTTCAAAAATTCTGGGGCATATACAACTACATGTTCTGATCCACTTAAGTGTTTATTGACTTTAGTAAATGCAGAATTAATAAAAGTTCCCCAGTCCATCTGAAAAGTCAGAAAATGTACGTCATATACTGTTCATGAATATAATACAGATAAATGGATATATTTTATTTACATACTAGTTTGGCAGTTTGGAGGGATATGTTGTGTATCTTTATATGTGTATGCTTCTAGACTGTTGTATTCTGAGCACCTCTGCAAAAACAGTGATAATGTGCGTGTGGTGAAAGTGTTGAATGATGATGAAAGTATTTTCTTTTTGGGGATTTTCTTTCTTTTTTGGGTCACCCTGCCTCGGTGGGAGACGGCCGACTTGTTGAAAAAAGAAAAAAAAAACTAGTACAGTGCTGGCACTTTGAAGGAGGGGTTTTAATGTTGCAATTTTATAACTGTACTGTAAGTGCACCTCTGGCAAGACAGTGATGAGGTGAATGATGATGAAAGTTTTTCTTTTTCAGGCCACCCTGCCTTGGTGGGAAATGGTCGATGTGTTAATAAAAACAAAAATGACTGTTTTTTCTAGAATCTTAAGTGGATCATCATAAACGTATCTAAGAGCGTCACTTACTGCTTCCTTAACCTTGTAGGTTACCAGGGTCACTTAGTGAGTTATAATACTTCTATAATCTAACTCATGTGACCTTTTTCACCTGACTAAAACAATAATTCTATAATATCTTTTGACTACTGCCCCCAGGATGGGTATGGGGTGCATAACAGAGATATTAAACTAACTAACAAGCCTTCAGAGCTACTGTACCAATTTATATGGCTATCTGTATAATCATTTGTAAATTTCCTGAATATAACTTTACTTAACATTACTTACAAATGGTGCAATGGCATTGAGCTCATCTATAGACATGATGTGGTACAACTTATCATCATCTCTGCGCTCATCATCAGGAGTTGTGATAGTAGCCAACTGATGTTCAACTTTCAAGATGCCAGTTGCTGCCTGTCTGGTGGCCTCTTCTTCCCCTCCCAGTAGCACACCAACCTGTTCAATAACAAAAAAAGTTGTCATTTATAGAAACATTTAACGTACCTGCAATGTATGATACACTGTGAATTATTATGTTATCATCAGCATTTCAGAATTTTGTATAAATCACAATAATGACTGGAATAATTTGCTGTTAACCCACCTAGGTAGGATAACACATGAAAGGAAATACATTTGCCATCATTCATTCAATAGCTGTCTTAACAGAAGTGATTAGGCATCACAATTAAAATGACTCTTGAACTGTAACATCCTCACCCCTCCTTCAGAGAGCAGACACTGTACTTCCTATCTCCAGTTTCCCTGAATCCACTCATATATGTTACCTTGTTCACACTACTACAACAACACATCAGATCCTTTGTTATATATTTAATGTAAAAACCATAAAAATTTTTTGACTATTACAATCTTTGCTTCATATTACCTTTGTTATATACTCAATGTAAGCATCAACAACATCTTTTTCAGATTCGTTGAGGTAGTAGTTGCGAGCCGGGAGAGTTAAACCACCTTGATCAAACTGTAAAAAATAAAGGATTAGATTTATATATTTTAATCTATGACTTGTGCCAGGAATATTAATCTATATAACTTACATTGCACTCTATTAGCCACCAATAATTAGCCTGACACCCAATATTTGCCTTAAAGTATAAAATTATCATTAGATTTATCTTAATCTAAGACCAATTCAAGACAGAAATGAGTTCCTTAAAAAAAGAGTGACAATGTTCTAGACTTGAGGCTCATGAGATATTATATGACTTAGTTTCTACAGAGCCAACTATTCTGTAGGTCTATCAAGTTACTTGCATTTGATGGAAAAATTGATCTCAGACAGCAGGATATGTATAATCTGGCATTCTCTGAATTTACTTGGTATGCACATCTTTAACCCCCACACCTCCCCATATATTGGTATCAGAGTTAACCATTAATGTAAGAATTTTTCTGTGCTATACAAAAATCTCCAAACATGGAAAATCTTGATATCACCATGTATGTTATAACATTAAAAATTTTACAAAGATAACTTTGCTTAAAATATAAAGGCTTCAGAGAAAGCTAACCATCCCATATAACACAATTTTTTTTTTAAGACAAAAGTAGCTTGCCTTTGCATTACGACTCCTCAAGGAAGGTTCCTTGATGCTGGTGAGGGGCCCTTGATCTAGGGAATTGGGTCTATGCTCCAGTTCCCCGAATTAAGGCTGAAGGGCTCTGGTGGCCTGGTGGCTAACGCTCTCGCTTCACACGGCGAGGGCCTGGGTTCGATTCCCAGCCAGAGTAGAAACATTGGGTGTGTTTCTTTCCACCTGTTGTCTATGTTACCCATCAGTAAAATGGGTACCTGGGTGTTAGTCAACTAGTGTGGGTTGCATCCTGGGACACTGACCTAATTTGCCCGACATGCGGAGCATAACAAGGGGCTTTCTATATAGTAGTATGTCATTGGTGTTAGCTAGGACTGTATACCATGTACATGTACTTGTAGTAAATAAAGATATTATTATTATACCTGCCACATCCCCCCCCACAGGCGCTGTATAATCCTATGGGTTTAGCGCTTTCCCCTTGATTATAATAATAATAATACGTAATTGCATTGTGAAAATTTAAATTCCACTAACCTCTCTCCCTCTACAATGGGTCACCACAGTTCAGTACATGAGCGCTCTAAGAAATGGCTTCTCTGAGAAGACAACAGTACAGTAACAAACCCTATATATAAGTCCTATACATACCTATTATAAAGTTTAATTGATAAATTATGCACAATAAGTGGAGAATTATCAGTATTACACTGATGGGATACACTTTACGGCTTCTCTTAGGCTTTGAAGAACTGCCAGCTTCTCTACTTTTGCACTCTGGGACCATTATTATGCAATATTAAGAGGTATTTTTGGGCCACAGTAAACTCTGGGACCATTATTATGCAATATTAAGAGGTATTTTTGGGCCACAGTAAACTGTGGCTAACTGAAACCACAAATGCTAAATCAGTGGATACAGGGATTCTACTGTATATTCCTTTCATTTAAAAAATCTTGAGTGTATGATAAAATATTGATGTAAAAAAGTTCATAATTTTTTTAAAAGGTAGACAACACTTGCCTGTAAAATGTGACTTGAAGAATTTTTGTCATCTTCTGCCACTCCCCAGGAAAACAATGCACCTGACATAAATTTAACTTTACTTTTGATGACATCCTCTTCTAAGTTAAATTCACTGATAGACCAGTTTCCTGTAATAGACCAGCCACCCATTTTCTGAAAAATAAGAAAAAAAAATATATATATAGCATAACTGTTTAGTAAATGACACTTGTTTTTTAACCAATCATAAAAATTACAAAAAAAAGTACTCTCAATTCATGTCTTCAATAATAACATATTTCATTTAAAACAATGTATATAACTATTACCTCAATGAGCTGCAGAACTGGTTTTCCACCAAGTTTCTCAATGGTTTTATTGGCATCCATACATGAGCGATAAAACACTCGAGCCTTCTCTTCTGCCTTGCTCTCAGATTTTTCAGTTGACTCTGCAATTGCACTACTATTAAATGTCTGTATTATGAGGTACTGCCATGGTTTCTTTTACTGTCTCATAAACACGCTAGATAACAGGGATATCTTGCTACTCCTACTTACACTTTGGTCACACTTCACAGACACGCACATGCATATATATATACATACATCTAGGTTTTCTCCTTTTTCTAAATAGCTCTTGTTCTTCTTTATTTCTTCTATTGTCCATGGGGAAGTGGAAAAGAATCTTTCCTCCGTAAGCCATGCGTGTCGTATGAGGCGACTAAAATGCCGGGAGCAATGGGCTAGTAACCCCTTCTCCTGGCATTTACTAAAAAAGAGAAGAAGAAAAACTTTATAAAACTGGGATGCTTGAATGTGCGTGGATGTAGTGCAGATGACAAGAAACAGATGATTGCTGATGTTATGAATGAAAAGAAGTTGGATGTCCAGGCCCTAAGCGAAACAAAGCTGAAGGGGGTAGGGGAGTTTCGGCGGGGGGAAATAAATGGGATTAAATCTGGAGTATCTGAGAGAGTTAGAGCAAAGGAAGGGGTAGCAGTAATATTGAAGGATCAGTTATGGAAGGAGAAAAGAGAATATGAATGTGTAAATTCAAGAATTATGTGGATTAAAGTAAAGGTTGGATGCAAAAAGTGAGTCATAATAAGTGTGTATGCACCTGGAGAAGAGAGGAATGTAGAGGAGAGAGAGATTTTGGGAGATGTTAAGTGAATGCATAGGAGCCTTTGAACCAAGTGAGAGAGTAATTGTGGTAGGGGACCTGAATGCTAAAGTAGGAGAAACTTTTAGAGAGGGTGTGGTAGGTAAGTTTGGGGTGCCAGGTGTAAATGATAATGGGAGCCCTTTGATTGAACTCTGTATAGAAAGGGGTTTAGTTATAGGTAATACATATTTTAAGAAAAAGAGGATAAATAAGTATACAAGATATGATGTAGGGCGAAATGACAGTAGTTTGTTGGATTATGTATTGGTAGATAAAAGACTGTTGAGTAGACTTCAGGATGTACATGTTTATAGAGGGGCCACAGATATATCAGATCACTTTCTAGTTGTAGCTACACTGAGAGTAAAAGGTAGATGGGATACAAGGAGAATAGAAGCATCAGGGAAGAGAGAGGTGAAGGTTTATAAACTAAAAGAGGAGGCAGTTAGGGTAAGATATAAACAGCTATTGGAGGATAGATGGGCTAATGAGAGCATAGGCAATGGGGTCGAAGAGGTATGGGGTAGGTTTAAAAATGTAGTGTTAGAGTGTTCAGCAGAAGTTTGTGGTTACAGGAAAGTGGGTGCGGGAGGGAAGAGGAGCGATTGGTGGAATGATGATGTAAAGAGAGTAGTAAGGGAGAAAAAGTTAGCATATGAGAAGTTTTTACAAAGTAGAAGTGATGCAAGGAGGGAAGAGTATATGGAGAGAGTATATGAGAGAGTGGGTGAGATGTTATCAACAAATTTTGTTGAAAATAAGAAAAGTTTTGGAGTGAGATTAACAAGTTAAGGAAGCCTAGAGAACAAATGGATTTGTCAGTAAAAAACTAGGAGAGGAGAGTTAGAGGTATTAGGAAGATGGAGGGAATATTTTGAGGAATTGTTAAATGTTGATGAAGATAGGGAAGCTGTGATTTCGTGTATAGGGCAAGGAGGAATAACATCTTGTAGGAGTGAGGAAGAGCCAGTTGTGAGTGTGAGGGAAGTTCGTGGTTGGTGCAATTATTTAATAAATGTATGGAAGAGGGTAAGGTACCTAGGGATTGGCAGAGAGCATGCATAGTTCCTTTGTATAAAGGCAAAGGGGACAAAACAGAGTGCAAAAATTATAGGGGGATAAGTCTGTTGAGTATACCTGGTAAAGTGTATGGTAGAGTTATTATTGAAAGAATTAAGAGTAAGACGGAGAATAGGATAGCAGATGAACAAGGAGGCTTTAGGAAAGGTAGGGGATGTGTGGACCAGGTGTTTACAGTGAAACATATAAGTGAACAGTATTTAGATAAGGCTAAAGAGGTCTTTGTGGCATTTATGGATTTGGAAAAGGCGTATGACAGGGTGGATAGGGGGGCAATGTGGCAGATGTTGCAGGTGTATGGTGTAGGAGGTAGGTTACTGAAAGCAGTGAAGAGTTTTTATGAGGATAGTGAGGCTCAAGTTAGAGTATGTAGGAAAGAGGGAAATTATTTCCCAGTAAAAGTAGGCCTTAGACAAGGATGTGTGATGTCACCGTGGTTGTTTAATATATTTATAGATGGGGTTGTAAGAGAAGTAAATGCGAGGGTCTTGGCAAGAGGCATGGAGTTAAAAGATAAATAATCACACATAAAGTGGGAGTTGTCACAGTTGCTCTTTGCTGATGACACTGTGCTCTTGGGAGATTCTGAAGAGAAGCTGCAGAGATTGGTGGATGAATTTGGTAGGGTGTGCAAAAGAAGAAAATTAAAAGTGAATACAGGATAGAGCAAGGTAATGAGGATAACAAAAAGATTAGGTGATGAAAGATTTGAAATCAGATTGGAGGGAGAGAGTATGGAGGAGGTGAATGTATTCAGATATTTGGGAGTGGACGTGTCAGTGGATGGGTCTATGAAAGATGAGGTGAATCATAGAATTGATGAGGGGAAAAGGGTGAGTGGTGCACTTAGGAGTCTGTGGAGACAAAGAACTTTGTCCTTGGAGGCAAAGAGGGGAATGTATGAGAGTATAGTTTTACCAACGCTCTTATATGGGTGTGAAGCATGGGTGATGAATGTTGCAGCGAGGAGAAGGCTGGAGGCAGTGGAGATGTCATGTCTGAGGGCAATGTGTGGTGTGAATATAATGCAGAGAATTCGTAGTTTGGAAGTTAGGAGGAGGTGTGGGATTACCAAAACTGTTGTCCAGAGGGCTGAGGAAGGGTTGTTGAGGTGGTTCGGACATGTAGAGAGAATGGAGCGAAACAGAGTGACTTCAAGAATGTATCAGTCTGTAGTGGAAGGAAGGCGGGGTAGGGGTCGGCCTAGGAAAGGTTGGAGGGAGGGGGTAAAGGAGGTTTTGTGTGCGAGGGGCTTGGACTTCCAGCAGGCATGCGTGAGCGTGTTTGATAGGAGTGAATGGAGACAAATGGTTTTTAATACTTGACGTGCTGTTGGAGTGTGAGCAAAGTAACATTTATGAAGGGGTTCAGGGAAACCGGCAGGCCGGACTTGAGTCCTGGAGATGGGAAGTACAGTGCCTGCACTCTGAAGGAGGGGTGTTAATGTTGCAGTTTAAAAACTGTAGTGTAAAGCACCCTTCTGGCAAGACAGTGATGGAGTGAATGATGGTGAAAGTTTTTCTTTTTCGGGCCACCCTGCCTTGGTGGGAATCAGCCAGTGTGATAATAATAAAAAATTAAGGTAAACTGTTGAAAGATAAAGTGTATATGTATATGCTCTAGTGTCTCTAGAAGGAGCAGCTTCTTTCCTGGGGGTAACACACATAGAATATTTCCTATTACCAAGTGCCCCATGGCCTGGTAGGCAATGCTCATTGCTTCATAAGTTGGGTGTTTGGGTTCAATTCCCAGCAAGGGTAGAAACATTGGGTGTGTTTCTTCACAACTGCTGTGCATGTTCACCCATCAGTAAAACAGGTACCTGGGTGTTAGTGGACTGGTCTGGGTAGCATCCTGGGACAAAATTGACCTAATCTGCCTGAGATGCTCTACATAACTAGGGGCTTTCTATATAGTAGTATGTCATTGATATCGACTAGGACTGTATACCTTGTGCATGTACTTGTAGAAGTAAGAGATATTATTATTATTAGTTGACCCTAATTCCTCCCTGGACATTCATCCTGACCCCTCAGAACATTCACCTTGGTTGAACTCTTTGCCTCTGCTTGAAATGCATTGCATATTAGTGGCTTTCTTTTGTACCAAACAGTGTTTTATTATATGCAAACTAGATTATTTTTGTACTGCATAAAAAGAAATAAAAAACTGAATTTGAATTTCTCTAATCTTCTTCTAACACAGGTGAATCTGAGGCAGTCAATCATTAGGTAAAGGATCCCTTGACTACATACAAATTTAGGGCCATACTTAAAAATCATCTCATATCTCAATACTAACCAAAGCAACTTTTAATCAGTTTGAAGCAACTCTCCTAAATATTATATTATATGACCTCTAGTCTATTAAAACATCTGCCAGTCCATAAAATATTACTGTTTGAACCATTAATTGTAATTTTGTTTTTATTATGTGCAACTTCAAAATAAGTATTCTTATAAACCTCCACCTTGACTACCTCACATTAGTATTAAGAAAAATAAAGATTTATTAAAAAGTTAACCACTCCAAAATTGTCTAGACTTAAGTAGTTATGATGTACTAGGGTAAGTTTGCCTGAAATGCCCTGGCATGGTAGTGGCTTTCTTTGTACTTAACAAATCAAAATTGTAATAAACATTGTAACCTTTGCAAAGAAATAAAATCTTTATTCTTTATTCTTTTCAGGCGAACTTGCCTCCATTGCTCTATCTGCCATAGATATGAGGCAAAAAGTACAAGACACAAAGAGGTCATTGATGTCACAAGAACTTTTGCCATATCCTCTTGTTAACCACAAAAGGAACTTCAATCATACAGATTTAATGGTAGCCAGAAGCATTCTAATGGAACCTCCATATAAATCATTGTAGTAAAGCAAGTCTTTCCTCAAAAATCTTTCGCTTCCTGCTGTTGTTCATTTTGAGAGTTCTAGGTTTTGGCCAATGTTACATCTTCTGGTCAATGCTGAAAATGACTGAGGGACTGACACCAAGGCATAACGCTGGGCTTTTCTTTGAATATGCAGTATGTAGTACAATGTTTTCCTGAAACTGTATTCTAATAAAATAAACATCATTACCTTTGAACATCAAAATGGTATACAATACCGACAGGTTGGTAGGTAAGACACATAGGCAACAGTTAGGCAACTTTATTCTGAAAAGTTTCGCCTACACAGTAGGCTTCTTCAGTCAAATGCAGAAAGTAGGCAGGAACAGTAGAGATGTGAAGACGATGTAATCAGTCCATCACCCTTGAAGTCGTAGAATTTGAGGTTGTCAGTCCCTCAGCCTGGAGAAGTTCAGTCCCATAGTCAGGAACTATCTGAAGATCAAGCGACAGTGCGGAGACTTAAATACTGTCGGAAGGAGAGGTGCAGAGTAGCAGTAGTGAGAATGTAGCCACTGAGAGGTCATGTCCCTCTCAGTCGCTTGATCTTCAGATAGTTCCTGACTATGGGACTGAACGTCTCCAGGCTGAGGGACTGACAACCTCAAATTCTACGACTTCAAGGGTGATTGACTGATTACATCGTCTTCACATCTCTACTGTTCCAGCCTACTTTCTGTATTCGACTGAAGAAGCCTGCTGTGTAGGCGAAACGTTTTGGAATAAAGTTGCCTAACTGTTGCCTATGTGTCTTACCTACCATCATTATCTTTGACCGGTTATGATCGCAAAGGTCCAAGTCAGACGGAAATGTTGTCATAAGTTTCTTCCTCCTATGTGCAGGTTTATTTATGTATTGTTCCAGTCATGGTATTGTGCCTTTTTGTTTTCCATGCAGTTTCACTTCATTAGAATTCACTTATATGTGATGACCCTTATACTACCAGTAATTTGCTATATGCAGCACAAATTAATCCATATGAGAGCAACCAAGCCCAGCACCACTTCACTTTTAACCATATCTCATTAAGTACTCCATGGAGAAGTGGAGAAGAATCCTTCCTCCATAAGCCATGCATGTTGTAAGAGGTAACTAAAATGCCAGGAGCAAGGGGCTCGTAATATTTTCTTCTGTATAAATTACTAAATGTAAAAAGAAGGAAAACTTTCATTTTTTCTTTTTTGGTCACCCTGCCTCAATAGGAGACAGCGAGTGTGTTACAAAAATATCATTACGTACACTATGCATAACTGGGGACTTTCCATGGCTACTATGAAATGCCATCTGATCTTGTAAACTTGTATGCTGTATCCTGTGACAATAAAAGTTTATTTTGTTTTTTAAGGAAGAAATATTAGGTAAGCCCTACCCTTCCTGACCAGTGTCATTTTACACACAACTCTACTAAACCATCACTTTTGTAAATAAGAACAAATGAGCACTGTAATAGGCCTATTGATTCATGCTATACTCTCAGCTACTAATACAAAATCATTTTGCCAGGCCAGGGGGGCTGGCAAAATTTTGGGTCAAATTGCCTCAGAGATTCTGCAGATTCAGATAAAATGGAAAAAAAACAAAAACATACCAATTTGGACAAAGAATAACTTCATTAGTGGAAATTTTTGTTTTGCAGTCTATTGAACAATTACATATTTCTAAGCTGTTCATGACTGCAGATTAATCAGTAATGTCTAATGTTCAATTTCAATAATTTTCTGCATACACAGGAATTGCTTTTATGTTTGTTTTTATATTTGAATTTGTTTTCATCCTTTACATCAATAAAATGTTTTATTTTCACTGGGAGGGTAGATGCAGGAGTGCTATTTTTTTGTATTCATTTTTGAGAATGTAAAAAAAATCATATTTTTTTATTTATACCCTTTGGTAGTGCTTATAGTGGTGTGTCAGTCTGTGGGCATCTGTGATGATCCTATACCATTTATACATTTGATTAATTTTACTAAGTACTTTCTCTAGAAACTACAGTCATATTAATCGTCTATAAGTTAAGAGGTGGGACTAAAATGGGGCTCAGTGCCTACATACTCAGCTGTGGTAGGAAAATTACACAGAGTAATTGTCCACAAGCAACTCAAGCCATCTGATCCACTAGTTATGAAATTTGCTAGGTCATAAAATTCAGCTGATAAAGTACAGTGACTGGTCAGGCATATGTTCACTCTACCAAATTTGATGCAAATTTGCTGAAACACTCTTGTGAATATTATACAGAAATAAGGGCATCTGCATTCCCAGACACAATTATTACTAAAATATCCAGAATAGTCATCCATCACTCAGAAATATTAGTGGTTTGTATCCTGCATTCTGTTAGGTAAATGGTCACAGATGTAACTAATTGTTTTTTTTTCAACAAACCAGACATATCCCAACAAGGCGGGGTGGCCCAAAAAAGAAAAACGAAAGTTTCTCTTTTTAAATTTAGTAATTTATACAGGAGAAGGGGTTACTAGGCCCTTGCTCCTGGCATTTTAGTCGCCTCTTACAACATGCATGGCTTACGGAGGAAGAATTCTGTTCCATTTCCCCATGGAGGTAAGAGGAAATAAACAAGAACAAGAACTAGAAAGAAAATAAAAGAAAACCCAGAGGGGTGTGTATATATATGCTTGTACATGTATGTGTAGTGTGACCTAAGTGTAAGTAGAAGTAGCAAGACGTACCTAAAATCTTGCATGTTCATGAGACAAAAAAGACACCAGCAATCCTACCATCATGTAAAACAATTACAGGCTTCCGTTTTACACTCACTTGGCAGGATGGTAGTACCTCCCTGGGCGGTTGTTGTCTACCAACCTACTACCTACATGTAACTAATGTGGCATTTTATTGTGGCAACACTAAAATGTCACATTAGTTGCATGTGTCCATCTACTTAACAGTTTGTCAATAATTCTATTATCACTAATTAAGCATTGTATATTAAATGTGAAATATAAGAGTTAACAAATTCTCCAGACATTGTTTAAAAATTAATGACAGAAAAATAAGACAAATTTACCTAAATTAAACAGTAAAGAATTACAAGAGATTCCTGGATTTATCATACCTGATAATACCACAAGAGATTCTGATTACATTATAAGCTTCTGTTTTTTCCTTTTTTTTAACACATTGGCCATTTCCCACCAAGGCAGTGTGGCCCAGAAAAGTAGAAACACTTTGATCATCATTTGTTCCATCACTGTCTTGCCCGAGGCATGCCTACACTACAGTTAAAAAACTGCAATGTGTATATCAACACCCATTCTTCAGAGCACAGGCATTGTACTTCCCACAGTACAGCTTTTCCCTTATGTCTAGTGAAAATCACTGAGGAAGTTGGCCACTATACCAAAAAGCATACAAAAACTGAGTAGGTGACATACCCAGAACATTATGCATGATTACTTGGTTGTCTGAGGCCAGTTTATTGAGAGTGCCCCATATTGGCTTGCCTTCAGGAATGGGATTCTTGTTCACCCATCCTCCACATGCATAATCGTAAAAATTAACACAGGGATCTGCTGTAGAATCCATGCTGTTGAGCACAGACCCAGAGAGCATGACACATTCTGGAGTTAAACATACATCACCAGCACCTATGGAATAAAGAAAAAATAAGTATTAAGTGATGCCATAATAAAAAAAAGTGATTTTTTAAAGCAAATGTTAATTAAAATTAATATCCATTTTCCTCAGAACAGTAAAGCAATGACTTATAAAGGTTAACAGCATCACCAGACAGATCAAGAGCATCTAGGTTGTCAAAAACATCTAGGTTGTCAAGAGTATTTAGGTTGTCAAGAGCATCTAGGTTGTCAAGAGCATCTAGGTTGTCAAGAGCATCTAGGTTGTCAAGAGTATTTAGGTTGTCAAGAGCATCTAGGTTGTCAAGAGCATCTAGGTTGTCAAGAGCATCTAGGTTGTCAAGAGCATCTAGGTTGTCAAGAGCATCTAGGTTGTCAAGAGCATATAGGTTATGAGAGTTAGGAATTTAGAGTGAAAGTGCAGGATCAGAGGTACTGTGATGACTTACTGGTAGTTCTTCGTTACCAGTTACTGAATATATTGCAAATTTTTTTATTATTTATTAACACATCGGCTGATTCCCACCAAGGCAGGGTGGCCCGAAAAAGAAAAACTTTCATCATCATTCACACCATCACTGTCTTGCCAGAGGGGTGCTTTACACTACAGTTATAAAACTGCAATATTAGCACCCCTCCTTCAGAGTGTAGACACTGTACTTCCCATCTCCAGGACTCAAGTCTGGCCTGCCGGTTTCCCTGAATCCCTTCATAAATGTTACTTTGCTCACACTCCAACAGCATGTCAAGTATTAAAAACCATTTGTCTCCATTCACTCCTATCAAATACGCTCACGCACACTTGCTGGAAGTCCAAGCCCCTCACACACAAAACCTCCTTTACCCCCTCCCTCCAACCCTTCCTAGGCCGACCCCTACCCCGCTTTCCCTCCACTACAGATTTATACACTTTCCAAGTCATTCTGTTTTGTTCCATTCTCTCTTCATGTCCAAACCACCTCAACATAACTTATGTATAGCATAAGTTATACATAAATGCATAAAAGGTATTCTCTACCCACTAACTTGGGTTAAATGTGTGAGGGAGAAGCATGTGTAAAGTTGGCTTGAATCTGGTTTGTACATGTAGCATAGCCACCAGTACTGTCACCACCACCAGCAGTAGCAGCCAGCCTACCAGCAGTGCCTTCTCCAAGGATGTGCGAGACCGCCACCAGTGTGACCCCTGACAGAGACACAATAATCATTAATGTATTAAAAGATTACCTGCAGCATTCTAATAAAAATTACAACAGGAATGCAGCTAGTTATATAATAATTGTTGTGAGGATCACATTAAGGTAAGGATGTGTTTTTTAGCAGTATAATAATAATAATAATTAAAATAATAATAATAATAATGATAATAATAATAATAATAATAATAATAATAATAATAATAATAATAATAATAATAAATTTATTTCTGTTCTGCAGTACGGTAGGATCCACATATCCGTGAGGAATATGTTCCAAGGACCTACTGCAGATACCACAACCATGGATAGTAGCAAACCCTATTTATAAATCATCTTTCATTTACATACATACCCATTATAAAGCTTAATTGATAAGTTACACACAATCAGTGGAAAATTATCACTTTTTCAATGATGGGAAACACGTCACGGCTTCTCTTAGGCTTAGTTAAGATTTATTAAAAAGTTAACCACTCTTGTCTTGTCTAGACTTAAGTAGTTATTATGTACATACTAGAATTAGTCTGCCTGCAATGCCCCAGCATGATAGTGGCTTTCTTTGTACTTAAACCAAAATTGCAATTACACATTGCAACCTTTGCAAAGAAATAAAGTTTTTATTCTTTATTCTAAAAAAAACTTCCACCAACACTACATTTGCACTTTATACGAGGCCATTATTAAGCAAAATTAAGGGTTATTTTTGGACCACGGTAAACTGCGGATAACTGCAACAGCGGATACAAGACTTGCAGATATGGGGGTCCTACTGTATACATGTAAAATAGTTTACATGCAACAAAATATTGTTAGGCATAAAATTAAGCCAATAGAATGTGGTGCATTTTGGGCAGACTAATACTAATACTTAAAGACTACTTAAGAACTAGTCATAGGCTATTAAGTAGGAGTTTTTAAATGTAATTTTGAAATGGATGGCTGTTAGGGAACATCTGGAATCTTCAAGCAAGGAGTTCCAGATTTTAGTTTTTTTTTATGTGCACTGAGTGTTTACACAGGCCAAGTTGGACACAGAGAATATCATAGAGAGTTTTTGTGTCTAGTATTATGCCTATGAGCTATATTGCAACTACCGAGAAAAAGTTCCAATGCAGGATTAATATTACAACTGATTGTCCTGTATATGTAGTACACACAGAAATATGAATGAATTTTATGTATACTATAGTATTAGGTAAGTTTAAGCTTTTGAAGAGTGGGGGAAGTGCACTAGCCTGGTGATCATTCATACAGTCACTTTTTGTTGTTATTATTGACTTTAGGTGATTTGCTGTTGTTGATCTCCAGGCACAAATAGCATAGGTTAGGTAAGGATAGATTAGAGAGTAATATAATGTAAGTTTGAAGTACATAGTAACCTATCTTGGATATACTATAGTACGTACATCAGACTTCAAGCTACAAGCAGCAACAGCCTGATTGACCAGGCTATGCACTACGGTACATCAGACTGGGTTAACCCGTAAAACAGTCCAAACGTATACATACGTTTTTTCAACATTTGAAAGTATGTAAAAAAAGTAGATCTTCTTTTTGTTTTTTTACATTTGAAAATGTGTAAAAAAACTTTGATCTACTTTTTTTTTGTTATATTTGAAAATACGTAAAAAACGTAGATCTACTTTTGTAGCACTACACGTGAACGTAGATCTGCTTGGACCGTTTACGGGTTAAAGGGATGGTGACCCCCATACACATCATAGAGGTACAGCTTCCAGGATTGTCCTTTGCCCAAGTGATATTATTGGCTTATTCTCCTCGAGGAAAGTGCTGCTCTTGATCCAAGGAATTGGAGCTATCCTCCTCTTCCTGGGAATGAACTAATTACCTCCCATTCCCAAGGTGCTGTGTAACAACTAGAGGCTAGGTACATCCCATGAATATAATATAGGTTCCCATGAATATGATACTGCATAGATTCCCCATGAACATAACAGAGGTGACCCTTGAACCTAATACAGTACTGTATAAGCTCAAGAAAGTTCGCAAACAGGGTTACCCTAGTTAAAAATAAAAAGAGAATAGGAACTAAGAAAAACCCTGAATCCAAGAAATGTAATAATGGGGTTCAACTGTAATGCTATTAAAAATCCCATTTCTCCCCCATGCACTGCATGTTCATTGAGATTTAAAAATAATAATGTTTTCATAATGATACATAATTTTTATAATATTAGATGAAAGCCCCTGGTTATGCCACACTTTTCAGCCATTATTGTAATGATTTCCAACTGAGGAGAGAAACCTTTTCATGACATTTCACTCCATCCTGAACGACTGTCAAGTGACAAACTTGAACTTGTGACTTGATGGTTTAGGATGGACCAAAACGTCATCGAAAGGATCCTCTTCTAAGCACATTTTTTTTTGTTTTAGTGAATCAGCCACAGAATTATGACCTTTTTTCCTCCTCTATTACAGACTCATTATGAAGTGTTTACCATGTGGTAATGAACGATGGTAGTGCCGGTGGGGAGTTCTTCAGTGCGAGCTGAACCAACTGAACTGGTATCATCATCTACATCGGTCTGCTGTTTGTAGCGCGTCATCTGGAAAGTAAAGCACAGTTTTAGTGAAAGGGAAATACAGTCAGCTCTCTTATAAAGGTACATACAGTCAATTTTCTTATAACGTGCTTCCAAGTACAGGAGGCACTTATACAGCAGGTTAGGTTCCAGGCTACTGTTGTAAAATGAAAATTGCTATAAAGTGAAGCCTAGCCTTTTTTTCACTTTCAAATACTACATAGAAAAGCCTGATATGTTCACACTATCATATATTAAGTGAGCAATAGAGCTAGGCCTAAAAAATGTATATACAGTACACACACACATTGCTTACCTTAAAATATTTTAATCCTTAGCTTACCTGGAGAGAGTTCCAGGGGTCAACGCCCCCGTGGCCCGGTCTGTGACCAGGCCTCCTGGTGGATCAGAGCCTGATCAACCAGGCTGTTACTGCTTATAGTGAGTGGTGAATATATTTTTTGTAGGAAGTCTTGAATAAATGAAGAATGGGTATAATTAAAAACTGCTGCACTAGGGAAATGCCGTAACGCAAACCACTGTAAAGTGGGGCCCTCCTGTAGAGTCAGCTCTCTTATAAAGCACTTAGCTCTTTTACAAAGCACTTTTATGTAAAGCCACTTCTCTTATAAGCTCCTGTATATACAGTAAGCTAGCTCTCTTATTGAGCTAAATGTGACTGAGAAAGAACATGGTGAACTGAACAGAACAGTGATAAAAAAATTGAACTAAATGGAGCTTTATATGAGACCAGATTGTGTATAGAGGAGCTTTATATGAGACAAGATTGTGTATAGAGGAGCTTTATATGAGACAAGATTGTGTATAGAGGAGCTTTATAAGAGACAAGACTGTGTATAGAGGAGCTTTAAAAAGACCTGATTGTGTATAAAGGAGCATTATAAGAGACCAGATTGTATAGAGGAGCTTATAAGAGACCAGAGTGTATAGAGGAGCTTATAAGAAACCAGATTGTATAGAGGAGCTTATAAGAGACCAGATTGTATATAAAGGAGCTTTATACGAGAGCAGTTTGTGTATAGAGGAGCTTTATAAGAGACCAGATTGTGTAGAGGAGCTTTATAAGAGACCAGATTGTGTACAGAGGAGCTTTATAAGAGACCAGATTGTGTAGAGGAGCTTTATAAGAGACCTGATTGTGTATAGAGGAGCTTTATAAGAGACCAGATTGTGTAGAAGAGCTTTATAAGAGACCAGATTGCATAGAGGAGCTTTATAAGAGACCAGATTGCATAGAGGAGCTTTATAAGAGACCTGATTGTGTATAGAGCTTTATAAGAGACCAGAATGTGGAGAGGAGCTTTATAAGAGACCAGTTTGTGTATAGCGGAGCTTTATAAGAGAGCTGACTGTATATGAAGGAGCTTTATAAGAGACTGACTGTATAAATCACTTCTGGCAACTCTGAAAAGAAACTGATCCTTAGCAGATTATAACACAATATCATTGTGTATACAATGGGGGAAGCGCTAAACCCTTAGGAGGGAGTCCTATATAGCACCTGGGGGGGGGGGGAAGACAACAAACAAGCTTGATCCATGGAAGAGGAAGAGCCCCTCACCAATCAACCTCTGAAGGGATCCTTGTCACGTACATTTTTGTCATTGTAAAATTCATTGCCGGACAGCAAAAAAAAAAAAGAAGAGAAAAAAATGAAAAAGGTCAAAACAAAATTGGTTTTATTTATTTAATTATATTCTCCCCCTAGAAACAACTTTTTTTGGAAAGTTTGTGGCCCCAGAGGGCAATATATATTCAAATGAGGGCAGCTGGGTGGGTGAATGATTTCTTTTTTATTGTAAAGGTTGATATGAAGGTTGAATATTGCATGATGCTGCAACACTTGTGCATGATAGTATGATGAACATGATAGTATGATGAACATGATAGTATGATGAACATGATAGTATGATGAACATGATAGTATAATGAACATGATAGTATGATGAACATGATAGTATGATGAACATGATAGTATGATGAACATGATAGTATGATGAACATGATAGTATGATGAACATGATAGTATGATGAACATGATAGTATGATGAACATGATAGTATGATGAACATGATAGTATGATGAACATGATAGTATAATGAACATGATAGTATGATGAACATGATAGTATGATGAACATGATAGTATGATGAACATGATAGTATGATGAACATGATAGTATGATGAACATGATAGTATGATGAACATGATAGTATGATGAACATGATAGTATGATGAACATGATAGTATAATGAACATGATAGTATGATGAACATGATAGTATGATGAACATGATAGTATGATGAACATGATAGTATGATGAACATGATAGTATGATGAACATGATAGTATGATGAACATGATAGTATGATGAACATGATAGTATAATGAACATGATAGTATGATGAACATGATAGTATGATGAACATGATAGTATGATGAACATGATAGTATGATGAACATGATAGTATGATGAACATGATAGTATGATGAACATGATAGTATGATGAACATGATAGTATGATGAACATGATAGTATAATGAACATGATAGTATGATGAACATGATAGTATGATGAACATGATAGTATGATGAACATGATAGTATGATGAACATGATAGTATGATGAACATGATAGTATGATGAACATGATAGTATAATGAACATGATAGTATGATGAACATGATAGTATGATGAACATGATAGTATGATGAACATGATAGTATGATGAACATGATAGTATGATGAACATGATAGTATGATGAACATGATAGTATGATGAACATGATAGTATGATGAACATGATAGTATAATGAACATGATAGTATAATGAACATGATAGTATGATGAACATGATAGTGCTAAGACAGTGCAAGAGAGAGTACTCATTTATGTGTACTTATATGTAGTTGCAGGGGTCAAGACCCAGCTCCTGGCCCTGTCTCTCAACTCGCCAGATTCAATCTCTGCTAGTCTAGTTGGCTCTGTCGTACCTAGTCTTACAACTGTTTATGGACTCTGCCTCCATCACTTCTTCATCGAGGTTATTTCGTTTCCTGACCACTCTGAGGCTGAAAAAATACTTCCTGACATCCCTGTGGTTCACCTGTGTTATAACTTCCAGCTATGCTCCCGAGTACCTGTTTCCCGCCTCTCACACAGCCTGTCACTGTCTCACACAGCTTGTCACTGTCTGCCCCATCAATTCTTCTAAATATTTTGTATGTTGTCTCCCCTGGTCCTTCTATCCTCCAGGGTCGTAAGTTTTTTTTTTGTATCTTTATTTACTACAAGTACATGTACAAGGTATAAAGTCCTAGCTGACATCAATGACATACTACTGTACAGAGAGTCCCTTAATATGCTGACCATTTCGGACAAATTAGGTCAGTGTCCCAGGATGCGACCCACACCAGTCCACTAACACCCAGGTACCCATTTTACTGATGAGTGAACATAGACAACCGGTGTAAAGAAACACGCCCAAAGTTTCTACCCTCGCTGGGAAATGCACCCAGACACTCACTGTTCATGTAGTCTTTCCTCGTAGTTCACACCTCATATCTCTGGGACTAGTTTTGTTGCATACCTCTACACTCTCTCCAGTTTCTTAACCTGCTTCCTCAGGTGTGGGTTCCATACTGGTGCTGCATACTCTAAGATGGCTCTGATATATGTTGTATGAAGCACCTGCAATGACTTGTTAAGATTCTTGAAGATTACTCTTGAATTTGTCAAATGAACATTGTTTGTAGTTATTTATTAGATTAATGTGAGCCTGTGGTGATATACCAGCCACTATATTCACCTCTTTGATCGAGGTCTGCAACCTCTGTTCCCGGAATCTATACTCTGTGTCTAGTCTTCTCTCACTTTCCCCAATCTTCACGACTTTGCATTTGCTAGGGTTGACTCCAAGCAGCCGATTATCTGACCACTCTTACAATGTGTCCAGATCTAGCAGCAGCCTTTCCTCATCCTCATCTGTTTGTATTCTCTTCATCAGTTAAGAACATCAGCAAACAGGGATAAATATGACTCAGTTCCATCTGGTAAGTCGTTCACAAACACCAGAAACTGTACTGGACCTAATACCGATCCTTGTGGTACCCCGCGTGTTACTCTTCCCCATTCTGACGTCTCTACCATGACAAACACTCGTTGTTTCCTTCCCTGAGGTACCCTTTGACTCACAAGAATACTTTCCCTGATGTACTCCTATTTCCAGAGTACCTTCCCTGAGGTACTCTGATCCACCAGAGTACCTTCCCTGAGGTACTCTTTGATCCACCAGAGTACATTCCCTGGGGAACTCCTTGATCCACCAGAGTACCTTCCCTGAGGTACTCTTTGATCCACCAGAGCACCTTCCCTGGGGAACTCCTTGATCCACTAGAGTACCTTCCGAGGTACTCTTTGATCCACCAGAGTACCTTCCCTGGGGAACTCTTTGATCCACCAGAGTACCTTCCTTGAGGTACTCTTTGATCCACCAGAGTACCTTCCCTGGGGAACTCCTTGATCCACCAGAGTACCTTCCCTGAGGCACTCTTTGATCCACCAGAGTACCTTCCCTGAGGAACTCCTTGATCCACCAGAGTACCTTCCTTGAGGAACTCCTTGATCCACCAGAGTACATTCCCTGAAGTACTCCTTGATCCACCCGAGTACCTTCCCTGAAGTACTCCTTGATCCACCAGAGTATCTTTCCTGAGGTACTCCTTGATCCACCAGAGTACCTTCCCTGAAGTATTCTTTGGCCCGGTGGCCTGGTGGCTAAAGCTCCCGCTTCACACACGGAGGGCCCGGGTTCGATTCCCGGCGGGTGGAAACATTTCGACACGTTTCCTTACACCTGTTGTCGTGTTCACCTAGCAGCAAATAGGTACCTGGGTGTTAGTCGGCTGGTGTGGGTCGCATCCTAGGGGACAAGATTAAGGACCCCAATGGAAATAAGTTAGACAGTCCTCGATGACGCACTGACTTTCTTGGGTTATCCTGGGTGGCTAACCCTCCGGGGTTAAAAATCCGAACGAAATCTTATCTTATCTTATCTTTGATCCACCAGAGTACCTTCCCTGAGGTACTCCTTGATCCACCAGAGTACCTTCCCTCTTATTTATGCCACCATAAAAAGTTTTTGCTCGTCTCCTATGGAGGTATAGTATCAAATGCCTTCTTATAATCCAGGAAATGTTGTCCACCTAAACTCTCTCTGTCTCTGTCTCTGTCTCTGTCTCTGTCTCTGTCTCTCTCTCTCTCTCTCTCTCTCTCTCTCTCTCTCTGAACTTCGGAGAGGCACCTTACCTTGACGACGTTTCAGTACATTTTGGACCATTGTCACTGTAACTTGAGGATATATGGAGCTACTGATTTGGAAATAGAGTTGTAGACAAGTGGAACAGACACTCAGGCAGCGTCACTGACGGCAGAACTTTGGGTAGCTTTAGCTTTAGGTTGGACGGGTGAACCTGAGTGCTAGTGCGAGCGGATGTGAGTTAGACCTAAGCCAATAGGCCTACTGTAGAATTCCTAAGATTTTGCTCTGATTTTTAACCCCAGCGGGTTAGCCACCCAGGCTAACTCAAGAAAGGCAGTGTGTCATCTGATTTCCATTGTGGTCCTCAATCTTCCAAGATGCGACCCACACCAGTCGACTAACACCCAGGTACCTACTTGCTTGCTAGGTAAACGGAACAACAGGTGTAATGAAATACGCCCAAGGATCGAACCATGGACACTCAGTATGTAACGCGAGAGTGTTGCTTACGAAGCCACGGGACACCTTTATTCTTTTGTTCTACCTTAAAGCCGTCCTTCTCCACATTCATGTACCTTCAGCTTAACTAAGATATTCCGACACAGACACACTCTTAAGGGGCAAGTTAGTTCCCCCGTCTTCTAATAATATTTTTATTTTTCCCCTATAATCTACCTTGCCATAATTACTATCGCATTTACTTTGTTTGCTTTCGTAAGGTAAAGTCTAGGATTTGTTAAGTTATACCATGAATTGAGGAAAGATTCCGTATTCATGCATCATAATCACTTATCACACACACACATACACACACCTTGGGGTGACCATAACACCGAGCACATCACCGGAGGCACACATCAACCAAATAACCGCTGCAGCATACGGGCGCCTGGCAAACCAGAGAATAGCGTTCCGATACCTTAATAAGGAATCGTTCAAGACACTGTACACTGTGTATGTTAGGCCCATACTGGAGTATGCAGCACCAGTCTGGAACCCACACCTGGTCAAGCACGTCAAGAAGTTAGAGAAAGTACAAAGGTTTGCAACAAGGCTAGTCCCAGAGCTCAAGGGAATGTCGTACGAGGAAAGGTTAAGGGAAATCGGACTGACGACACTGGAGGACAGAAGGGTCAGGGGAGGCATGATAACGACATACAAGATACTGCGGGGAATAGACAAGGTGGACAGAGATAGGATGTTCCAGAGAGGGGACACAGGGACAAGGGGTCACAACTGGAAGCTGAAGACTCAGACGAGTCACAGGGACGTTAGGAAGTATTTCTTCAGTCACAGAGTTGTCAGCAAGTGGAATAGCCTAGCAAGTGAAGTAGTGGAGGCAGGAACCATACATAGTTTTAAGAAGAGGTATGACAAATCTCAGGAAGCTGAGAGAGAGAGGACCCAGTAGCGATCAGTGAAGAGGCGGGGCCAGGAGCTGAGTCTCGACCCCTGCAACCACAATTAGGTGACTACAATTAGGTGAGTACACACACACACACACACACACACACACACACACACACACACACACACACACACACACACACACACACACACACACACACACCACACCACACACACACACCACACACACACACACCACACACACACACACACACACACACGATTAAGGGACATGACGGCATACAGGAGGGTGTATCTCGACCGCGACAGAACACAAGAAGAAAGGAAGAAACTGAGAGAGATGGTACAAAGGCGAAAGGAGGAAAGAGAGGGGATGGAGAAGACAGACAGGAGATCCCAGACCCAGGAAGAAGATCTAATACAGCCTCCCTCACAACTTTCTATAGAAGCCTCCCAACCAGGTCAACCCCAGTGCAACCAAACACTCTAAATCAAAACACCCATGCCACATCCAATGCCCCCACCCACTACATTACAAACTTCACCCCCACAGCAACAACCCATAGTTCCTTACCAGGTCTCCCACTTCCCCAACCCCAATATACTTCCCAGACTACAGTCTTAGAAAAGAAGTTGAAGGTGTGGTATACAAATGCAGATGGAATAACAAACAAGTATGAGGAGTGGCACGAAAGAATCAAAGAGACATCCCCAGACATAATAGCACTCACAGAAACAAAACTCACCAGAATAATAACAGATTCAATCTTTCCATCCGGATATCAAATCTTCAGGAAAGACAGAGGGAGGAGAGGGGGAGGAGGAGTTGCACTGCTCATTAAAAACCAGTGGGGTTTTGAGAAAATGGAAGGAATGGATGGCATGGGCGAAAGGGACTACTTAGTAGGAACAATCCAGTCTGAGGGACATAAGGTGATAATTGCAGTAATGTACAACCCACCACAGAACTGCAGGAGGCCAAGAGAAGAATACGATGAGAGCAACAGAGCAATGATCAACACACTAGCCGAGGTGGCCAGGAGAGCACACATGGGGGGAGCAAAGTTACTAGTTATGGGTGATTTCAATCACAAGGAGATTGACTGGGAAAACCTGGAGCCCCATGGGGGTCCCGAAACATGGAGAGCCAAGATGATGGATGTGGTACTGGAGAACCTCATGCATCAACATGTTAGAGACACTACCAGAGAGAGAGGAGAGGATGAACCAGCAAGGTTGGACCTTGTATTCACCATGAGTAGTTCGGACATCGAGGGTATCATGTATGAAAGGCCCCTGGGAGCTAGTGATCATGTGGTTCTGTGCTTCGACTACATAGTTGAGCTCCAAGTGGAGAGAGTAGCAGGAATAGGCTGGGAAAAACCAAACTACAAAAGGGGGAACTACTCAGGCATGAGGAACTTCCTTCAAGACATTCAGTGGGAGAGGGAACTGACAGGAAAACCAGTACAAGAAATGATGGACTATGTAGCAACAAAATGCAAGGAGGCAGAGGAGAGGTTTGTTCCCAAGGGAAACAGAAATAATGGGAAGAACAGAACGAGTCCTTGGTTCACCCAAAGGTGTAGGGAGGCAAAAACTAGGTGTAATAGAGAATGGAAAAGGTACAGAAGACAGAGAACTCAGGAAAATAAAGAAATCAGCCGAAGAGCCAGAAACGAATATGCACAGATAAGAAGGGAGGCTCAGAGACAATATGAAAATGACATAGCATCAAAAGTAAAGACTGACCCGAAGCTGTTGTACAGCCACATCAGGAGGAAAACAACAGTCAAGGACCAGGTAATCAGACTGAGGAAGGGTGATGGGGAATTCACAAGAAACGACCGAGAGGTATGTCAGGAGCTCAACACAAGATTTAAAGAGGTATTTACAGTGGAAACCAGTAGGACTCCAAGAAATCAGAACAGGGGGGCACACCAGCAAGTGCTGGATGAGGTACATATAACCAAGGAGGAGGTGAAGAAGCTGCTATGCGAACTTGACACCTCAAAGGCGGTGGGACCAGACAACATCTCTCCATGGGTCCTTAAAGAGGGAGCAGAGATATTGTGTGAGCCATTAACAAAGATCTTCAACACATCATTTGAAACTGGGCAACTCCCTGAGGTATGGAAAATGGCAAATGTAGTCCCAATTTTTAAAAAGGGAGACAGACATGAGGCACTAAACTACAGACCTGTATCTCTAACGTGTATAGTATGCAAGGTCATGGAGAAGATCATCAGGAGGAGAGTGGTGGGGCACCTGGAAAGAAACAAGTGTATAATTGACAACCAGCACGGTTTCAGGGAAGGAAAATCCTGTGTCACAAACCTACTAGAGTTTTATGACAAGGTGACAGAAGTAAGACAAGAGAGAGAGGGGTGGATCGACTGCGTATTTTTGGACTGCAAGAAGGCTTTCGACACAGTTCCTCACAAGAGGTTACTGCAAAAGCTAGAGGACCAGGCACACATAACAGGAAAGGCACTGCAATGGATCAGAGAATATCTGACAGGGAGGAAACAACGAGTCATGGTACGCGACGAGGTGTCAGAGTGGGCGCCTGTGACAAGCGGGGTTCCACAGGGGTCAGTCCTAGGACCTGTGCTGTTCTTGGTATACGTGAACGACATAACGGAAGGGATAGACTCAGAAGTGTCCTTGTTTGCAGACGATGTGAAGTTAATGAGAAGAATCGAATCGGACGAGGATCAGGCAGGACTACAAAGAGATCTGGACAGGCTACAAGCCTGGTCCAGCAACTGGCTCCTAGAATTTAACCCTGCCAAATGCAAAGTCATGAAGATTGGGGAAGGGCAAAGAAGACCGCAGACACAATATAGTTTAGATGGCCAAAGACTGCAAACCTCACTAAAGGAAAAAGATCTGGGGGTGAGTATAACACCGAGCATATCTCCTGAGGCGCACATCAATCAGATAACTGCTGCAGCATACGGGCGCCTGGCAAACCTACGGATAGCGTTCCGATACCTCAGTAAGGATTCGTTTAAGACTCTGTACACCATCTACGTCAGGCCCATACTGGAGTATGCAGCACCAGTTTGGAATCCACACCTAGTCAAGCACGTCAAGAAATTAGAGAAAGTGCAAAGGTTTGCAACAAGACTAGTCCCAGAGCTACGGGGATTGTCCTATGAAGAAAGGTTGAGGGAAATCGGCCTGACGACACTGGAGGCCAGGAGGGTCAGGGGAGACATGATAACGACATATAAAATACTGCGCGGAATAGACGAGGTGGACAAAGACGGGATGTTCCAGAGATGGGACACAGACACAAGAGGTCACAATTGGAAGTTGAAGACTCAGATGAATCAAAGGGATGTTAGGAAGTATTTCTTCAGTCATAGAGTAGTCAGGCCATGGAATAGCCTAGAAAGTGATGTGGTGGAGGCAGGAACCATACATAGTTTTAAGGCGAGGTATGATAGAGCTCATGGGGCAGGGAGAGAGAGGACCTAGTAGCAATCAGCGAAGAGGCGGGGCCAGGAGCTGTGACTCGACCCCTGCAACCACAAATAGGTGAGTACAAATAGGTGAGTACACACGCACATACACACACACACGCACACACACACACACACACCCACACACCCTCCACCACTTGACACAAACACGTACCCCCCCTCCCCTAACCACCTCTCCCCCTTCCCTAACCACCTCACCTTAGCCACCTACCCCTCCCCCAAACCACCAAACCCCTCCCCAAACCGTCTAACCCCCCCAACTACCTCCCTCCCTCCAATAACCATCCTCCCCCTCCCCCATAACCATCCATTCCCTCTCTCCCCCAAACCATCTAACTCCCTCCCCCAACTATCTCTTCCCCTCCCATAACCATCCTCCCCCTCCCCCACAATCATCCATCCCCTCTCCTAACCAACTATTCCCCGCCCCCGAACCAGGATGAGGACAAGGGGCTCCAAGGACGAATCTGGGAGGGGGGAATGTGAGGTAGAGCTCAAAAAAAGGGAGGAAGACTGGGGAAGGAGACTAGATGAGCTGGAAAGGAAGATGGAAGAGAGGTTAGCAGCAGAATGCAGAAGGTGGAAGCAACAGGCCACAGCAGCAGAAATCAAGATAGAGAGATTAGAAGAAGAGCTGAGACATCTGAAACAGCACAGAGACAAAGATATTACAGAAGTAGCATCGGCAATGGCTACATCAAACACAGACAACAGGTCTGAAGGAAGCATGGAAACTAAACTGTATGCAGAGGTCCTGTCAAACCCACATGGGGCCAAAACAAAGACAGGGAGCACACTAGGACAGAATGAGAGGTTGGAAGACATTGAAGGAACTAGGACATGTGCAAGGACCTTACCAGATACCTGTGGGGGCCAGGAGCAGGTGAGCAGGAAGGATAAACCAAGAAGCATGGGGGCCATAACTAGGGAAGGGACTGAAGGAAGGAACACTCCACGGGAAGGAACTAAAACACATCAGAGGATGCAATGGGAGTCACAGTGGGAGGTGGAAAGGGAAAGATCCGTGTTTGTCTATGGGCTAGACGAAGCTAAAGGGGAAACTTATGATGAAAGAAAGCAGGAGGAGAAAAAAGCGATTGAAGATAACATGAAGGTGATAGGCGAGGGGGACATGACCCAGGTGGCAAATTTTCGGAGAATTGGGTGGTTCACAAAGAAAAGGAATCGGCCTCTCAAAGTAATTTTCAAGGCAGAATCAACCCGAATCATGATCCTGCAGGAGAAAGCACGGCTGAGAGGCAAGCAGGAGTTCCGGAGTGTGTACCTCGATCGAGACAGAACACAGGACGAAAGGAAGACAATGAAAGAGAGAGTTCAAAAACGAAAGGAGAAATGGGAGGAAATGAAAAAGGAGAGCAGAATAACCCAGGATCAAATGGAAGGACAAGCACACCCCCCAGAAACACCTGCAGAAGGACTCCAGCCACGACACCCCCAAGGCAACTGAACAATCCAAACCAACCATCACACACCGATCCCTCTGTTTCCACCCCCCGCACCACAGTTACAGTATTAGAACAGAAGCTGAAGGTTTGGTACACAAATGCAGATGGATTAACGAATAAACATAAGGAATGGCAAGAAAGAATCAATGAGAAGTCCCCAGACATCATAGCAGTTACAGAAACAAAACTCATGGAGACAATAACAGATGCAATCTTCCCACCAGGATACCAGATCATGAGGAAAGATAGAAGGGGCAGGGGGGAGGTGGGGTTGCTCTGCTCGTAAAAAACAGATGGAAATTCGAGAAAATGGAAGGAATAGATGAGACGGGAGAAAGAGACTACATAGCAGGTACACTTCAGCCTGGGGAACACAAAGTGGTCATTGCAGTGATGTATAATCCACCACAGAACTGCAGGAGGCCAAGAGAGGAATATGAAGAGAGCAACAGAGCAATGGTGGACACACTTGCTGAGGTGGCAAGAAGAGCTCACTCCAGCAGAGCAAAGTTGCTGGTTATGGGGGATTTCAACCACAGGGAGATTGACTGGGAAAACCTGGAGCCACATGGGGGTCCTGAAACATGGAGAGCCAGGATGTTGGACGTGGTGCTGGAAAACCTCATGCACAAACATGTTAAGGACACTACCAGAGTGAGAGAGGAGGATGAACCAGCAAGATTGGACCTTGTGTTCACCCTGGGCAGCTCAGATATTGAGGACATCAAGTATGAGAGTCCCCTAGGAGCTAGCGACCACGTGGTTCTGTGCTTTGAATACATAGTAGAGCTGCAAGTGGAGAGAATAACAGGAGTTGAATGGGAAAAGCCTGACTATAAAAGAGGGGACTACACAGGGTTGAAGAACTTCCTGCAGGAGGTCCAGTGGGACAGAGAACTGGCAGGAAAGCCAGTAAATGAAATGATGGAATATGTAACAACAAAATGCAAGGAGGCAGTGGAAAGGTTTATTCCCAAGGGCAACAGTAACAACGGGAAGACCAGAACGAGCCCCTGGTTTACCCGACGGTGTAAGGAGGTGAAAACAAAGTGCAATAGAGAATGGAAAAAGTACAGAAGGCAGAGAACACACGAAAATAGGGAGATCAGTCGCAGAGCCAGGAATGAGTACGCACAGGTAAGGAGGGAGGCCCAGCGACAGTATGAAAATGACATAGCATCGAGAATCAAGACTGACCCGAAATTGTTGTATAGCCACATCAGGAGGAAGACAACAGTCAAAGACCAGGTGATCAGATTAAGGACAGAAGGTGGAGAACTCACAAGAAATGATCAGGATGTATGTGAGGAGCTGAACAGGAGATTTAAGGAAGTTTTTACAGTAGAGACAGGAAGGGCTGTGGGAAGACAGCACAGAAGGGAACATCAAGAGGGAATATACCAACAAGTGTTGGATGACATACGAACAACTGAGGAGGAGGTGAAGAAGCTCTTAAGTGACCTTGACACCTCAAAGGCCATGGGACCGGACAACATCTCCCCATGGGTCCTTAGAGAAGGAGCAGAGATGCTGTGTGTGCCTCTAACCACAATCTTCAACACATCCCTTGAAACTGGGCAACTACCTGAGAAATGGAAGACAGCTAATGTAGTCCCCGTATTTAAGAAAGGAAACAGAAACGAGGCACTAAACTACAGACCTGTGTCTCTGACATGTATTGTGTGCAAAGTCATGGAGAAGATTATCAGGAGGAGAGTGGTCGAACACCTGGAAAGGAACAAGATTATAAATGAAAACCAGCATGGGTTCATGGAAGGCAAATCTTGTATCACAAACCTCCTGGAGTTTTATGACAAGGTAACAGAAGTAAGACACGAGAGAGAGAGGGGTGGGTAGATTGCGTTTTCCTAGACTGCAGGAAGGCCTTTGACACAGTTCCCCAGAAGAGATTAGTGCAGAAGCTGGAGGATCAGGCGCACGTAAAAGGGAGGGCACTGCAATGGATAAGGGAATACCTGACAGGGAGGCAGCAACGAGTCATGGTACGTGAAGAGGTATCACAGTGGGCGCCTGTTACGAGCGGGGTCCCACAGGGGTCAGTTCTAGGACCAGTGCTATTTTGGATGTATGTGAACGACATGATGGAAGGAATAGACTGAAGTGTCCCTGTTCGCAGATGACGTGAAGTTGATGAGAAGAATTAAATCGGACGAGGATGAGGCAGGACTGCAAAGAGACCTGGACAGGCTGGACATGTGGTCCAGCAACTGGCTTCTCGAATTCAATCCAGCCAAATGCAAAGTCATGAAGATTGGGGAGGGGCAAAGAAGACCGCAGACAGAGTATAGGCTAGGTGGACAAAGACTACAGACCTCACTCAGGGAGAAAAACCTTGGGGTGACCATAACACCGAGCACATCACCGGAGGCACACATCAACCAAATAACCGCTGCAGCATACGGGCGCCTGGCAAACCTGAGAATAGCGTTCCGATACCTTAATAAGGAATCGTTCAAGACACTGTACACTGTGTATGTTAGGCCCATACTGGAGTATGCAGCACCAGTCTGGAACCCACACCTGGTCAAGCACGTCAAGAAGTTAGAGAAAGTACAAAGGTTTGCAACAAGGCTAGTCCCAGAGCTCAAGGGAATGTCGTACGAGGAAAGGTTAAGGGAAATCGGACTGACGACACTGGAGGACAGAAGGGTCAGGGGAGACATGATAACGACATACAAGATACTGCGGGGAATAGACAAGGTGGACAGAGATAGGATGTTCTAGAGAGGGGACACAGGGGACAAGGGACAAGGGGTCACAACTGGAAGCTGAAGACTCAGACGAGTCACAGGGACGTTAGGAAGTATTTCTTCAGTCACAGAGTTGTCAGCAAGTGGAATAGCCTAGCAAGTGAAGTAGTGGAGGCAGGAACCATACATAGTTTTAAGAAGAGGTATGACAAAGCTCAGGAAGCTGAGAGAGAGAGGACCCAGTAGCGATCAGTGAAGAGGCGGGGCCAGGAGCTGAGTCTCGACCCCTGCAACCACAATTAGGTGAGTACAATTAGGTGAGTACACACACACACACACACATACACTTGCATGTTCCTTCAGAAACTTCTAATCTGTACCGCGTCTTTTATTTGAGGTTATAAAATTGAAGACCGTGACTTCAAAGTTCCTGGATGAGAGGGGCGTTGATGAGAGGGATGTTGATGAGAGGGATGTTGATGAGAGGGATGTTGATGAGAGGGGCGTTGATGAGAGGGGCGTTGATGAGAAGGAGTGTTGATGAGGGGTGTACAAGCGAATTAATCAGTTTATTTTTGCAATGATAACTGCGTGTGTGCCGCAAGGCAAACTCAATACACAGTTTCACGAGTAGATATGATAAGGTACAAGAAGCCAGAAGTCAGTGATGGCCATCAAAGCGGCCTAGAAGAAGCCAGTAGCTAGGATGACCTCACAAACACAACTCGGGGAGTACACACACTCACATACAACCAGTGAAGAGGCGGGGCCAAGAGTTATGAATCGACCCCTGCATCCACAATTGAGTACACACACATACACGATATAATAAATAATTTAGAGGTTAACGATAAAGTTACGAAACAGAAGGGAGTTTAAGCACAAATTATAGGTTGTTAATGTAGGTAATATTGGTGCACTTGTTGGGTGAAAAATGTAAGCAAGAATACTTAATTGTTATTATTATTATTATTATTATTATTATTATTATTATTATTATTATTATTATTTCTATATATTTCACTGGAGTGTGAGACTCCACAAGATGGTAAGGGGTTCCAAGAGTGTAAGATGTCCCCAGGATGACATGGGACAAAGATGTCCCCAGGATGACATGGAACAAAGATGTCCCCAGGATAACATGGGACAAAGATGTCCCCAGGATGACATGGGACAAAGATGTCCCCAGGATGACATGGAACAAAGATGTCCCCAGGATGACATGGGACAAAGATGTCCCCAGGATGACATGGGACAAAGATGTCCCCAGGATGACATGGAACAAAGATGTCCCCAGGATGACATGGGACAAAGATGTCCCCAGGATGACATGGGACAAAGAAGTCCCCAGGATGACATGGGACAAAGATGTCCCCAGGATGACATACGACAAAGATGTCCCCAGGATGACATGGGACAAAGATGTCCCCAGGATGACATAGGACAAAGATGTCCCCAGGATGACATGGGACAAAGATGTCCCCAGGATGACATGGGAGAAAGATGTCCCCAGGATGACATGGAACAAAGATGTCCCCAGGATGACATGGGACAAAGATGTCCCCAGGATGACATGGGACAAAGATGTCCCCAGGATGACATGGAACAAAGATGTCCCCAGGATGACATGGGACAAAGATGTCCCCAGGATGACATGGGACAAAGAAGTCCCCAGGATGACATGGGACAAAGATGTCCCCAGGATGACATACGACAAAGATGTCCCCAGGATGACATAGGACAAGGATGTCCTCAGGATGACATGGGACAAAGATGTCCCCAGGATGACATGGGACAAAGATGTCCCCAGGATGACATGGGAGAAAGATGTCCCCAGGATGACATAGGACAAGGATGTCCTCAGGATGACATGGGACAAAGATGTCCCCAGGATGACATGGGGGAAAGATGTCCCCAGGATGACATGGGAGAAAGATGTCCCCAAGATGACATGGGACAAAGATGTCCCCAGGATGACGCAGGACAAGGATGTCCCCAGGATGACATGGGACAAAGATGTCCCCAGGATGACGCAGGACAAAGATGTCCCCAGGATGACGCAGGACAAAGATGTCCCCAGGATGACATGGGACAAAGATGTCCCCAGGATGACGCAGGACAAAGATGTCCCCAGGATGACGCAGGACAAAGATGTCCCCAGGATGACGCAGGACAAAGATGTCCCCAGGATGACATGGGACAAAGATGTCCCCAGGATGACGCAGGACAAAGATGTCCCCAGGGTGACGCAGGACAAAGATGTCCCCAGGATGACGCAGGACAAAGATGTCCCCAGGATGACGCAGGACAAAGATGTCCCCAGGATGACATGGAACAAAGATGTCCCCAGGATGACATGGGACAAAGATGTCCCCAGGATGACGCAGGACAAAGATGTCCCCAGGATGACATGGAACAAAGATGTCCCCAGGATGACATGGGACAAAGATGTCCCCAGGATGATGCAGGACAAAGATGTCCCCAGGATGACGCAGGACAAAGATGTCCCCAGGATGACGCAGGACAAAGATGTCCCCAGGATGACGCAGGACAAAGATGTCCCCAGGATGACGCAGGACAAAGATGTCCCCAGGATGACGCAGGACAAAGATGTCCCCAGGATGACGCAGGACAAAGATGTCCCCAGGATGACGCAGGACAAAGATGTCCCCAGGATGACATGGGACAAAGATGTCCCCAGGATGACATGGGACAAAGATGTCCCCAGGATGACGCAGGACAAAGATGTCCCCAGGATGACGCAGGACAAAGATGTCCCCAGGATGACATGGAACAAAGATGTCCCCAGGATGACGCAGGACAAAGATGTCCCCAGGATGACGCAGGACAAAGATGTCCCCAGGATGACGTGGGACAAAGATGTCCCCAGGATGACGCAGGACAAAGATGTCCCCAGGATGACGCAGGACAAAGATGTCCCCAGGATGACGCAGGACAAAGATGTCCCCAGGATGACGCAGGACAAAGATGTCCCCAGGATGACGCAGGACAAAGATGTCCCCAGGATGACGCAGGACAAAGATGTCCCCAGGATGACGCAGGACAAAGATGTCCCCAGGATGACGCAGGACAAAGATGTCCCCAGGATGACGCAGGACAAACTCCAGTACGTGAGTGAGCATGTATCACCAAGATCACCCAGCCAAGCACGACCTAGTCACCTTGCAGTCACCAGAGCCAAACATTAACCTGAGTATGATTGCAGTAAGTCACTACAGCAGTCGCAGGCAAACTTGCTAACATTACGACAGCCGACTCTGACACTTGTCAGTGAACAAGACACAGTAGTAATTCATATAAATAAATTTAGGCACAGATCCACTTAAGTACAATTATCATACTTGGTATAACCCTGGAGTTTACCTGGAGAGAGTTCCGGGGGTCAACGCCCCCGCGGCCCGGTCTGTGACCAGGCCTCCTGGTGGATCAGAGCCTGATCCAGAAAAAGTCAGTGAATTATTTACATTGCAGTTCTTGTTGGGCGATCAAAGTTTATTCTCTATAAGGATTACAATGCTGAGTTTACAGAATTTGGTTATTGTGTGGTTTACATGTAGTAAAATAATGATTACAGTGTACCACTAGAACACCTAGCATGGCTAGGCATTACAGAGTGTACCACTAGAACACCTAGCATGGCTAGGCATTACAGAGTGTACCACTAGAACACCTAGCATGGCTAGGCATTACAGAGTGTACCACTAGAACGCCTAGCATGGCTAGGCATTTCGGGCAGACTTAGTTTAATTCTTAATTTTAAAATATTACAAATTATGAGGTAAGTTGGTATTATGGCTAAGTGACTAAATACTAGTTTGTGAGTTTATCAAGATGCTGAGGTGCAGATAATTTCTTGTTTACCAACTTGTCAATATTGAATGACATCAAAAATATGATATATAACACCTGTCTCCAACTAGATTATTATTATAATAAAAAAGAAGCGCTAAACCCATTAGGGTGATAGAGCGCTGCAGGGCTGGGAGTGGTCTGCAACTAGTGACACAGCACCACATTACTAACATCACAAGTAAAAAGCCCGAAATGCACCGCATGTTAGTGGCTTTCTCTTGTGCTTAATGCAGAAGAGATGAACTTATAACAAGAACTGAATTTGGGTCAACCCAGAGGGTTATTTAACCATGGGTTAACCATGGGTTAACCATGGGTTAACACTGACAAAACCTACTATATTATGTTTGGTAGCAGAGCAGGAGATGCACAAATTAACATTAAGATCGACAACACTCTAATTACCAGACATAATGAGCGTAAATTCCTAGGCCTATACCTTGACAACAACCTGAATTTCAGCACCCATATCCAACACATAACCAAAGAAGTATCCAAAACGGTTGGGATCCTCTCCAAGATACGATACTACGTGCCACAAAATGCCCTTCTCACACTATACCACTCACTTATTTATCCATACCTCACCTATGCTATTTGTGCTTGGGGATCAACTGCAGCAACACACCTAAAGCCAATAATAACCCAACAAAAAGCAGCAATAAGAATAATCACTAAATCCCATCCCTGGCAACACCCCCCCCCACTCTTCATAGATCTAAACTTACTCCCTGTTCAGTACATCCACACTTACTACTGTGCAATCTACATCTACAGGACCTTAAACTCCAATATCAACCTTGACCTAAAACGCTTTCTTGACAGTTGTGACAGAGCCCACAGGCATAACACCAGACACAAACATCTCTACGACATTCCCCGTGTCCGACTAAACCTTTACAAAAATTCAATGTATGTTCAAAGGCCCTAAAATCTGGAACACCCTACCTGAGAACTCTAGAACTGCAGACACATTCATCACCTTCAAAACTACCATTAGAAAACATCTTATTTCCCTGATACACCCCATCAACTAACTACACGAATACCACCTGGTGGTTCACACTTACACTCACTCACCCATTTGACCATAAACAGAAATATTAACCTCAATCTTAAAATAATGAATCCTGTGATACTCCAATACTGAAACTATGTACTGTGCCAAAACAAAAGCATTCACATTGCTAAACTCACAAACTAGTATTTAGTCACTTAGCCATAATACCAACTTACCTCATAATTTGTAATATTTTAAAATTAAGAATTAAACTAAGTCTGCCCGAAATGCCTAGCCATGCTAGGTGTTCTAGTGGTACACTCTGTAATCATTATTTAACTACATGTAAACCACACAATAACCAAGTTCTGTAAACTCAGCATTGTAATCCTTATAGAGAATAATCTTTGAATTGAATTGAATTGAATGGGTTACTCTGGGTTATTAAATCCAAAATAACTCATGAAAAGCCAAGCAGTGTGGTTTATTTATACTGGGATGCTGAACATCCCTCCTTGAGATGACGATATTGTGGATCTGGAGTGCGTAATGTGAAGGGTGTGATGAATGGTTTGCAAAACCGACAAGTTGAAGATTGAGACACTTATGCAACATATGGGAATCTTTATTCAGGAAACGTTTCGCCTCATGGGATCTTGTTACAAAGAATTCTTCAACACTTGTCCAACCTTTGGACGAAGACCTACTTCGACTAGTGGATGGTACCACTATGACCCCGCCTCCTCCTGCTTCGCCTCACCTGACTACAGTATATAAGCCACGTCTACGGCCCTATGCTGTACATTCTACAAGATTGATGGACTGAACACATCGACTCCAGGCTGAGAGACTGATTACCTCAAACTCCTCCTCTCCTTACACCTTTCTACTTTGTATTGGACTGATGAAGCCACTGTGTGGCGAAAAGTTTCCTGAATAAAGATTCTCATATGTTGCATAAGTGTCTCAATCTTCAATGTGAAGGGTAACGAGAACTAAGACGGGATGAGTGTCAGGTGCTCAAATGTAATTTTATTAGCAGACTACGTGGAAACGAGCAGCGCTCTATGACCCTTGTAGGTTTAGAGCTTCTTTTTGAGTATAATAATAAGTGGAAATAAACACTTGTTCTCTACCATGGCAGTCTATAATACCCTCCATCCTCCACTACTTTATCTGTGCCTACAGTAGCAGAGTTAAGATAGTGGTGTACCATCTTCAGTAGTATACTATCTCAAGTGTTCTTCCAAGTGGATGTAGAATTTACCACCTCTTTTAAACCATTCTACTGTTCATCTCTTGTTGTTCCTGGTGTAATTTTTGCTGACTATTCGTCACTTATTCTTCGTCATTTCTTCCCCTTCGTCACCTCTTTTATTCATCACCTCTTTCATTCATCACGTCTTCCCAGCCTCGCAGCTATGTTCTCTTGTTCCACTTTTTACCAGTGTTAGTATTAGTATACCTTACATATGTCTCGCTTAGCCTAAGAAAATCTGGAGAAACAATACGCAGGCGAACAGAAGAAAATAAAGCAACGGAGAAGTAACAAGAGTTCAAAGATGGCAGCTTTATGCTCGCCTCAAAAAACGTAATATCAGAGTTTCAAGAAGAGATCTGAGACGGCAGAGATGTATCTGCAGAAAAGTCAATATTATTCCTTTGAAATATTGAGATTTGGTGCAATATTATTTTTCTGGGAGAGTATATCGGATGTGAGAATTATGGCAATTTGTGACTCTATAAAATATGTGTTATTAATATTTACCCAGGCAACACAGTTAATATTTCTTGCACGGTCACAAATGATCCAAAGTTCTCAGGAGACGACCACAACTCTGGTTACCACAGACTGACTCTGGTTACCACAGACTAACTCTGGTTACCACAGACTGACTCTGGTTACCACAGACTGACTCTGGTTACCACAGACTGACTCTGGTTACCACAGACTGACTCTCACAATTTCCGCAATTCTAACGATATCAGGACCGATAAGCTTTACATTAGTCACGTGTGTGTACTCACCTATTTGTACTCACTTATTTGTGGTTGCTGGGTCGAGACTCAGCTCCTGGCCCCGCCTCTTCTCTGACCGTTACTAGGTCCTCTCTCTCACTGCTCCATGAGCTTTGTCATACCTCATCTTAAAGCTACGTATGGTTCCCGCCTCCACTACATCACTTGCCAGACTAATTCACTTTCTGACAACTCTATGACTGAAGAAATACTTCCTAACATCCCTTTGACTCATCTGAGTCTTCAACTTCCAATTGTGACCTCTTGTTTCTGTGTTCCATCTCTAGAATATCCTGTCTCTGTCCATCTTATCTACTCCTCGCAGTATTTTGTATGTCGTTATCACGTCTCCCCTAACCCTGCTGTTCTCCAGTGTCGTCAGGCTGATTTCCCTTAGTCTTTCTTCGTAGGACATGCCCCTTAGCTCTGGAACTAGCCTTGTTGCAAACCTTTGCACTTTCTCTAATTTCTTGACGTGCTTGACCCGGTGTGGGTTCCAAACTGGTGCTGCATACTCCAGTATGGGCCTGACGTACACGGTGTACAGAGTCTTGAACGATTCTTTACTGAGGTATCGGAACGCTATTCTCAGGTTTGCCAGGCGCCCATATGCTGCAGCAGTTATCTGGTTGATGTGTGCTTCCGGAGACATGCTCGGTATTATACTCACCCCATGATCTTTCTCCTTGAGTGAGGTTTGCAGTCTTTGGCCACCTAGCCTATAATCTGCGGTCTTCTTTGCCCTTCCCCGATCTTCATGACTTTGCAATTGGCGAGGCTAAATTCGAGGAGCCAGTTGCTGGACGACGCGCCCAGCCTGTCCAGGTCTTCTTGTAGTCCTGCCTGATACTCATGTGATTTAATTCTCCTCATTAACTTCACATCATATGCAAACAGGGACACTTCTGAGTCTATTCCTTCCGTCATGTCATTCACATATACCAAAAATAGCACTGGTCCTAGGACCGACCCCTGTGGGACCCCGCTCGTCACAGGTGCCCACTGTGATACTTCATCGCGTACCATGACTCGTTGTTGCCTCCCTGTCAGGTATTCTCTGATCCATTGCAGTGTCCTTCCTGTTATACGCGCCTGATCCTCTAGCTTCTGCACTAATCTCTTGTGAGGAACTGTGTCAAAGGCCTTCGTGCAGTCCAAGAAGATGCAATCAACCCACCCCTCTCTCTCGTGTCTTACTTCTGATACCTTGTCATAAAACTCCAGTAGGTGTGTGTGTGTGTGTGTGTGTGTGTGTGTGTGTGTGTGTGTGTGTGTGTGTGTGTGTGTGTGTGTGTGTACGTGAGCCAAAAAAATAAAATTAACCTTTGTAAATCGCAAAATTCGCACATGACACGAAATTAAAAAAAGTCATTCTTGGCTAAAATGAGAAATTATAATAACAGTAATAATAATAATATCTTTATTTACTACAAGTACATGTACAAGGTATACAGTCCTAGCTGACATCAGTGACATACTACTATATAGAAAGCCCTTTGTTATGCTGAGCATTTCAGGCAAATTACGTTCTTGTCCCAGGATGCGACCCACACCCAGGTACCCATTTTACTGATGGATGAACATAGGCAACAGGTGTAAAGAAACACGCCCAATGTTTCTACCATTGCTGGGAATCGAACGAAGACCCTCGCCTAGTATACATGATTATATACACCTGGAAAATCCTAGAGGGACTAGTACGAAACTTGCACATGAGAATCACTCACAACGAAAGCAAAAGACTCGGCAGACGATGAAACATCCCCCCAATGAAAAGCAGGGGTGTCACTAGCACGTTAAGAGACAACACAATAAGTGGCAGGGGCCCAAGACTGTTCAAATGCTTCCCAGCATACATAAGAGGGATTACCAATAGACCCCTGGCTGTCTTCAAGCAGGCACTGGACAAGCACCTAAAGTCGGTACCTGACCAGCCGGGCTGTGGCTCATACGTCGGGTTGCGTGCAGCCAGCAGTAATAACCTGGTTGATCATGCCCTGTTCCACCATGAGGCCCGGTCACAGACCGCGCCGCGGGGGCGTTGACCCCCGGAACTCTCTCCAGGTAAACTCCAGGTAGGAACGCAGACTCTCGCCTAAGATGATGACCAGGTGCACTCTAGTGGAATCTGGTCACACGCAAGTATAAATAGTTTGGAACCTAGCAGCCAAGATTAAATAAATTAAGAGGTCTTTGTGTGGCGTAAACAAGGACCTCTGATACAGTACGGTAGGTTATGTTAAGGTAGGTTATGTTAAGGTAGGTTATGTTAAGGTAGGTTATGTTAAGGTAGGTTAGGTTAAGGTAGGTTAGGTTAAGGTAGGTTAGGTTAAGGTAGGTTAGGTTAAGGTAGATTAGGTTAAGGTAGATTAGGTTAAGGTAGGTTAGGTTAAGGTAGGTTAGGTTAAGGTAGGTTAGGTTAAGGTAGGTTAGGTTAAGGTAGGTTAGGTTAAGGTAGGTTAGGTTAAGGTAGGTTAGGTTAAGGTAGGTTAGGTTAAGGTAGGTTAGGTTAAGGTAGGTTAGGTTAAGGTAGGTTAGGTTAAGGTAGGTTAGGTTAAGGTAGGTTAGGTTAAGGCAGGTTAGGTTAAGGTAGGTTAGGTTAAGGTAGATTAGGTTAGGGTAGGTTAGGTTAAGGTAGGTTAGGTTAAGGTAGGTTGGGTTTAGGTAGGGTACGTTAAGGCTGGTTACGTTAAGGTTGATTAGGTTAAGATAGGTTAGGTTAGCTGGTTAGGTTCAGGTAGGTTGGGTAAAGTTGATTAACTTAAGCAATTTGGTAAGGTTAGGGCAAAGTTGGTTACGGTAAGCTAGGTTAGGTTAGGCTAGATTAGGTTAAATTTGGTTAGGTTAGTTTAAGTAAGTATTGTCAGGAAACAGGACAAATGTATCCTGACGCTGATGTCACTAAATAACCCGCCATTGGAGCTTTTGGTCATGCGACTGAGCCCTGTCCCTGGCTTACCAGTCTTCCCCTTTAAAAAATAAAGTTAACATTTGATATTAACGTGTAGACTTACTAAACAACAGCCAGTCTGTTCAAAATAAATCCAGCAGAACAACAGAAGCATTGATAATTGAACGTTTTGTCTGCAAGAATGAAAACCAAACAGGCTGCAGGAACAAGCAACTGGGTGGGGCTTTGTCATGACTTAATCTCTGTACAGTTAGTTTAATATCTTAATTACGGGGCGAATGTTCATTATGATCGTAACATTATGCACTCCATCGTTCCTCTCAGACTTTATCTTGTTGAGTGTAAGAGTGTGTGTACTCACCTAGTTGTATTCAGTTGTGGTTGCAGGGGGTCGATTCATAGTTCCTGGCCCCGCCTCTTCACTGGTCGCTACTAGGTCCACTCTCCCTCTGCTCCATGAGCTTTATCATACCCCTTCTTAAAGCTGTGTATGGATCCTGCCTCCACTCCATTTTCCAGACTATTCCACTTCCTGACAACTCTATGACTGAAGAAATACTTCCTAACATCCAAGTGATTCCTCTGTGTCTTCGGAGTCTTATTCCTGTGTCCCGTCTCGAGAACATCCTGTCTCTGTCCACCTTACTAATTCATGTGTGTGTGTGTGTATACTCACGTAATTGTGGTTGCAGGGGTCGAGACTCAGCTCCTGGCCCCGTCTCTTCGCTAGTCGCTACTAGTTCCACTATCCCCTTGTTCCAAGAGCCTTATCTTACCTCATCTGAAAGCTATGTATAGATCCAGCCTCCACTACATCACTGTGCGTGTGTGTGCAGGTGTGAGGAAAACAGGTGTCCGGAAAAAACAGGTGTGCAGAGTACACATGCGATCCAATAAAGGCGACATTGTGCTCCACAAGTGTGTGGAGTGTATGTGTGTGTGTGTGGAGGTAGGGAGGACATAGAGGGAGGGAGGAGGAGTATACCAGGACCTGGAGGGGAGGGGGAGAGAGAGAGAGAGAGAAAGAGAGCTTAGGGGGGGGTAAGCTGGAGTGATTATATTTGATAACAATATGAGTCAGGATGACTGGTCTACCCTGGCAGTGTAGGCAGCACCCTGGCAGTGTAGGCAGCACCCTGGCAGTGAAGGAAGCACCCAGACAGTGTAGGCAGCACCCTGGCAGTGTAGGCAGCACCCTGGCAGTGTAGACAGCACTCTGGCAGTGTAGGCAGCACCCTGGCAGTGTAGGCAGCACCCTGACAGTGTAGGGAGCACCCTGGCAGTGTAGGCAGCACCCTGGCAGTGTAGGCAGCACCCTGGCAGTGTAGGCAGCACCCTGGCAGTGCAGGCAGCAACCTGGCAGTGTAGGCAGCAACCTGGCAGCGTAGGCAGCACCCTGGCAGTGTAGGCAGCACCCTGGCAGTGAAGGAAGCACCCTGGCAGTGTAGGCAGCACCCTGGCAGTGTAGGCAGCACCCTGACAGTGTAGGGAGCACCCTGACAGTGTAGGAAGCGCCCTGACAGTGTAGGAAGCACCCTGACAGTGTAGGGAGCACCCTGGCAGTGTAGGAAGCACCCTTACAGTGTAGGAAGCACCCTGACAGTGTAGGAAGCACCCTGGCAGTGTAGGGAGCACCCTGACAGTGTAGGAAGCACCCTGACAGTGTAGGGAGCATCCTGGCAGTGTAGGAAGCACCCTGGCAGTGTAGGAAGCACCGTGACAGTGTAGGGAGCACCCTGGCAGTGTAGGAAGCACCCTGACAGTGTAGGAAGCACCCTGACAGTGTAGGGAGCATCCTGGCAGTGTAGGAAGCACCCTGGCAGTGTAGGAAGCACCGTGGCAGTGTAGGGAGCACCCTGGCAGTGTAGGAAGCACCCTGACAGAGTAGGAAGCACCCTGCCTGGCAGTGTAGGGAGCACCATGGCGGTGTAGGAAGCACCCTGACAGTGTAGGAAGCACCCTGACAGTGTAGGAAGCACCCTGGCAGTGTAGGAAGCACCCTGACAGTGTAGGAAGCACCCTGGCAGTGTAGGGAGCACCCTGGCAGTGTAGAAAGCACTCTGACAGTGTAGGAAGCACCCTTGCAGTGTAGGAAGCACCCTGACAGTGTAGGGAGCACCCTGGCAGTGTAGAAAGCACCACTGCAGTGTAGGCAGCACCCTGGCAGTGAAGGAAGCACCCTGGCAGTATAGGAAGCACCCTTGCAGTGTAGGCAGCACCCTGACAGTGTAGGGAGCACCTTGACAGTGCAGGAAGCACCCTGACAGTGTAGGGAGCACCTTGAAAGTGTAGGCAGCACCCTGACAGTGTAGGAAGCACCCTTGCAGTGTAGGCAGCACCCTGACAGTGTAGGGAGCACCTTGACAGTGCAGGAAGCACCCTGACAGTGCAGGGTGCCCCCTGACAGTGTAGGGAGCACCTTGACAGTGTAGGAAGCACCCTGACAGTGTAGGGTGCCCCCTGACAGTGTAGGCAGCAGCCTGATGGTGTAGGGAGCACCCTGATGGTGTAGGTAGCGCCCTGATTGTGTAGGGAGCACCTTGATGGTGTAGGGAGCACGCTGATGGTGTAGGTAGCGCCCTGATGGTGTAGGGAGCACGCTGATGGTGTAGGGAGCACGCTGATGGTGTAGGGAGCACCCTGATGGTGTAGGGAGCACCTTGGCAGTGTGGGAAGCACCATGACAGTGTACGAAGCATCGTGGTAGTGTACGAGCACCCTGGCAGTGTATGGAGCACCCTGACAGTGTAGGGAGCACCCTGACAGTGTAGGGAGCACCCTGGGAGTCTAGGAAGCACACTAGCAGTTGTAAGGAGCGCACTGTCAGGTGTATGGAACACAGTAGCAGGTGTAGGGAGCACACTAGCAAGTGTAGGGAGCACACTAGCAAATGTAGTGATCACACTAGCAGGTGTATGGAGCACACTAGCAAATGTAGGGAGCACACTAGCAGGTGTATGGAGCACACTAGAAGGTGTAGTGATCACACTAGCAGGTGTATGGAGCACACTAGCAGATGTATGGAGCACACTAGCAGGTGTAGGGAGCACACTAGCAGATGTATGGAGCACACTAGCAGGTGTAGGGAGCACACTAGCAGGTGTATGGAGCACACTAGCAGGTGTGCGGAGCACACTAGCAGGTGTAGGGAGTACACGAACAGGTGTAGGGAGCACACTATCAGGTGTAAGGAGCACACTAGCAGGTGTAGTAGAGAGCACACTAGCAGGTGTATTGAGCAAAATAGCAGGTGTAGGGTATACACTAGCAGGTGTAGGGTATAAACCAGCAGGTGTAGGGAGCACAATAGCAGGTGTAGGGTACACACTAGCAGGTGTAGGGAACACCCTGGCAGGTGTAGGAAGCACCCTGGCAGGTGGATGGAGCACACTAGCAGGTGTAGGGAGCACACTAGCGGGTGTATGGAGCACACTAGCAGGGTTAGGAAGCACAGTAGCAGGTGTAGTGACACAGTAGCAGGTGTAAGGAGCACACTAGCAGGTGTAGGAAGCACACTAGCAGGTGTAGGAGGAACACTAGCAGTGTAATGAGCACACTAACAGGTATATAGAGCACACTGGCAGGTGTAGGAAGCACACTAGCAGGTGTAGGTAGCACACTAGCAGGTGTAGGGAGCACACTAGCAGGTGTATGGAGCACACTAACAGGTGTAGGGAGCACACTAGAAGGTGTGAGGAGCACACTAGCAGCCGTAGGAAGCACACTAGCAGGTGTGCAAAGCACCCTGGCTGGTGAAGGAAACACCTTGGCAGGTGTGGGGAGTACACTAGCAGGTGTATGAAGCACCCTGGCAGATGTAAGTAGCACACTAGCAGGTATTGGGAGCACACTAGCAGGTGTAGGGAGTACACGAACAGGTGTAGGGAGCACACTATCAGGTGTAAGGAGCACACTAGCAGGTGTAGTAGAGAGCACACTAGCAGGTGTATTGAGCAAAATAGCAGGTGTAGGGTATACACTAGCAGGTGTAGGGTATAAACCAGCAGGTGTAGGGAGCACAATAGCAGGTGTAGGGTACACACTAGCAGGTGTAGGGAACACCCTGGTAGGTGTAGGAAGCACCCTGGCAGGTGGATGGAGCACACTAGCACACTAGCAGGTGTGCGGAGCACACTAGCAGGTGTAGGCAGCACCCTGGCAGGTGCTGGGGAGAACCATGGCAGGAGTGGTGAGCACACTAGCAGGTGTACGAAGCACCCTGGCAGTTGTAGTGACCACATCATCAGGTATATGGAGCACATTACCAGGTGTAGGAAGCACACTAGCAGGTGTATGAAGCACACTAACAGGTGTAGGGAGCACACTAGAAGGTGTGAGGAGCACACTAGCAGCCGTAGGAAGCACACTAGCAGGTGTGCAAAGCACCCTGGCTGGTGAAGGAAACACCTTGGCAGGTGTGGGGAGCACACTAGCAGGTGTATGAAGCACCCTGGCAGATGTAAGTAGCACACTAGCAGGTATTGGGAGCACACTAGCAGGTGTAGGGAGTACACGAACAGGTGTAGGGAGCACACTATCAGGTGTAAGGAGCACACTAGCAGGTGTAGTAGAGAGCACACTAGCAGGTGTATTGAGCAAAATAGCAGGTGTAGGGTATACACTAGCAGGTGTAGGGTATAAACCAGCAGGTGTAGGGAGCACAATAGCAGGTGTAGGGTACACACTAGCAGGTGTAGGGAACACCCTGGTAGGTGTAGGAAGCACCCTGGCAGGTGGATGGAGCACACTAGCATGTGTAGGGAGCACACTAGCGGGTGTATGGAGCACACTAGCAGGGTTAGGAAGCACAGTAGCAGGTGTAGTGACACAGTAGCAGGTGTAAGGAGCACACTAGCAGGTGTAGGGAGCACACTAGCAGTTGTATGGGGCACACTAGCAGATGTGTGGAGCACACTAGCAGTGTAGGGAACATACTAGCAGTTGTAGGGAGCACACTAGCAGGTTTGTGGAGCACACTAGCAGGTGTAGGGAGCACACTAGCAGTTGTAGGGAGCACACTAGCAGTTGTAGGGAGCACACTAGCAGGTTTGTGGAGCACACTAGCAGGTGTAGGGAGCAAACTAGCAGTTGTAGGGAGCACACTAGCAGTTGTAGGGAGCACACTATCATGTGTGTGGAGCACACTAGCAGGTGTATGGAGCACACTAGCAGGTGTATTGAGCACACTATCAGGTGTAGGGAGCACATTAGCAGGTGTGGGGAGCACACTTGCAGGTGTAGGGAGTACACTAGCAGTTGTAGGGAGCACACTAGCAGGTGTGTGGAGCACACTAGCATGTGTATTGAGCACACTAGCAGGTGTATGGAGCACACTAGCAGGTGTATGGAGCACACCAGGAGGCCTGGTCACAGACCGGGCCGCGGGGGCGTTGACCCCCGGAACTCTCTCCAGGTAAACTCCAGGTATATTGAGCACCCTAGCAGGTATACTGTGCACACTAGCAGGTGTATTGAACACACTAGCAGGTGTATGGAGCACACTAGCAGGTGAATTGAACACACTAGCAGGTATACTGTGCACGCTAGCAGGTGTGGGGAGCACACTAGCAGGTGCATGGAGCACACTAGCAGGTATACTGTGTACACTAGCAGGTGTAGGGAGCACACTAGCAGGTGTATGGAGCACACTGGCAATTTTAGTGAGCACACTAGCAGGTGTATGGAGCACACTAGCAGGTGTATGGAGCACGCTAGCAGGTGTATGGAGCACACTAGCAGGTGTATGGAACACACTAGCAGGTATATGGAGCACACTAGCAGGTGTAGTGAGCACACTAGCAGGTGTATGGAGCACACTAGCAGGTGTATGGAGCACACTAGCAGGTGTATGGAGCACACTAGCAGGTGTATGGAGCACACTAGCAGGTGTATGGAGCACACTAGCAGGTGTATGGAGCACACTAGCAGGTGTATGGAGCACACTAGCAGGTACATGGAGCACACTAGCAGGTGTATGGAACACACTAGCAGGTATATGGAGCACACTAGCAGGTGTAGTGAGCACACTAGCAGGTGTAGTGAGCACACTAGCAGGTGTATGGAGCACACTAGCAGGTGTATGGAGCACACTAGCAGGTGTATGGAGCACACTAGCAGGTGTATGGAGCACACTAGCAGGTGTATGGAGCACACTAGCAGGTGTATGGAGCACACTAGCAGGTGTATGGAGCACACTAGCAGGTGTAGGAAGCACCCTGGCAGGTGTAGGAAGCACCCTGGCAGGTGTAGGAAGCACCCTGGCAGGTGTAGGAAGCACCCTGGCAGGTAGAGTGTGGTGTTGTGGTGGGTGGGGTGTGTACTATCTAGTTAATATTAGCACCAACCTTCCTTCACCCTATTTACCTCTCTTCCCTCCCTTCCTCTCACTAAACTCCCTCACTTCTCCTTCAGTTCTCTCCTCTCTTGCAAGTTTCTTCTTTCACATCTTCCTTCTATTCTTTACCCTTTCGTCCTCACTTTCTCTCTCATTTCCCAGAGTCAACTTACTCATCTCCCTTATCACTCATCCTACACTCATCTTCTCCCTCATTCATCAGTAGGTATCTATTACCTCACCTGGATCATTCACTGTTCGATTGGTAGCGCATTCAGCCAACACAATGAGGTCCGGGGATCGATCCCAGGTAAAGGTGGAAACATTATTACGTGTTTCCTTAAGACACCTGCTGTCCATGTTCACCTAGTACTCAAGTAGGTACCTGAGTGTTAGTGGTGTGGGTCGCATTATGGGGACAAAAGAGACCTAATTGCCCCAAAATGCTCAGCATAACAAGCGGGTTTCTATATAATAGTATGTCACTGATGTCAGCTAGGACTGTATACCTTGTACATGTACTTGTAGAAATAGTTATTATTATTATTATTATTATTATTATTATTATTATTATTATTATTATTATAAGTCCAATCTGTTTTGGGACACTTGGAGTCATTACTGAGGTAAGAGACTTGGATTATGTGTCTGTGTTGTGTCTCTCTGTTTCCCTCTGTGTTTGTGTCTCTTATTCTAAGTTACTTCTAGGTTCTTTGTTGTTGCAAGTAGCGCTACATGTTGCTGCTTCAGTGATTTTCGTTATTGCTTTTCCAATTAATTGTTCAATGTAAAACAAAAAATCACGAAGAAGGAACATGTATATGGTTGATCTTCCCCAGGGCCAGGTCACAGACCTGGGCTCCTTATTGCAAATAAATATAACAGGTCACAGACCTGGGCTCCTTATTGCAAATAAATATAACAGGTCACAGACCTGGGCTCCTTATTGCAAATAAATATAACAGGTCACAGACCTGGGCTCCTTATTGCAAATAAATATAACAGGTCACAGACCTGGGCTCCTTATTGCAAATAAATATAACAGGTCACAGACCTGGGCTCCTTATTGCAAATAAATATAACAGGTCACAGACCTGGGCTCCTTATTGCAAATAAATATAACAGGTCACAGACCTGGGCTCCTTATTGCAAATAAATATAACATGATTAATAACTATTAAGAAATACGTAAGGCTTGTATGAGGGATATGGGAGTGAGTGGAAGAGAGTGAACCTTAGGATCTCACGTGCTGTTGGAGTGTGAGCGCACTGGAATTTACGTAGAGAAACCGGTTAGTAGGATTTGCGTTTTGGAAGTGAAAAACATATTGTAAGCATTGGAAAGTATTGCCAGCACTTTGTAAGGGTTGTTTTAACACACTGAAAATATTTCCAGCACTGTCAAAGTATTTCCAGCACTGTCAAAGTATTTCCAGCACTGTCAAAGTATTTCCAGCACTGTCAAAGTATTTCCAGCACTGTCAAAGTATTTCCATCACTGTCAAAGTATTTCCAGCACTGTCAAAGTATTTCCAGCACTGTCAAAGTATTTCCAGCACTTAGGGTGCACAGTTTTACCACTGTGAAAGATGAAAGCAGATAAGATACGATGGGTTCATCACTGCTCGCTGATGTGGGAGACCTTCCTGACACATGGGTCGGGAGGACGGGAAGGCAGCGGGAGAGAACCAGCTCCCAGCCTTGAAAAGTTCCCACGACTCTTCAGTTGAAGATAACAAAATACATACCATCTCCAGGACTCTCAACAACAGCGAAACACACACACACACACACACACACACACACACACACACACACATACACACACATACACACACACAGGCGGGGCCAGGAGCTAGGACTCGACCCCTGCACACACACACACACACACACACACACACACACACACACACACACACACAAGGGTAACATGAATAATGAAAAAGCTAGGATGAGCCCATGGTTTACCCAAAGGTGCAGGGAGGCAAAAACCAAGTGCGCTAGGGAATGGAAGAAATATAGAAGGCAAAGGACCCAGGAGAATAAGGAGAGCAGTCGTAGAGCCAGAAACGAATATGCACAGATAAGAAGGGATGCCCAAAGACAATGTGAAAATGACATAGCAGCGAAAGCCAAATCTGACCCGAAACTGTTGTACAGCCACATCAGGAGGAAAACAACAGTCAAGGACCAGGTAATCAGGCTAAGGAAGGAAGGAGGAGAGACAACAAGAAATGACCGTGAAGTATGTGAGGAACTCAACAAGAGATTCAAAGAAGTGTTCACAGAGGAGACAGAAGGGGCTCCAGAAAGACGGAGAGGTGGGGCACACCACCATGTGCTGGACACAGTGCACACAACCGAGGAAGAAGTGAAGAGGCTTCTGAGTGAGCTAGATACCTCAAAGGCAATGGGGCCAGATAACATCTCTCCATGGGTCCTGAGAGAGGGAGCAGAGGCTCTATGTGTACCCCTAACAACAATATTCAATACATCTATCGAAACAGGGAGATTGCCTGAGGCATGGAAGACAGCAAATGTAGTCCCAATCTTTAAAAAAGGGGACAGACATGAAGCATTAAACTACAGACCAGTGTCACTGACATGTATAGTATGCAAAATCATGGAGAAGATTATCAGGAGAAGAGTGGTGGAACACCTAGAAAGGAACGATCTCATCAACAGCAGCCAACATGGTTTCAGGGATGGGAAATCCTGTGTCACAAACCTACTGGAGTTCTATGACATGGTGACAGCAGTAAGACAAGAGAGAGAGGGGTGGGTGGATTGCATTTTCTTGGACTGCAAGAAGGCGTTTGACACAGTTCCACACAAGAGATTGGTGCAAAAACTGGAGGACCAAGCAGGGATAACAGGGAAGGCACTACAATGGATCAGGGAATACTTGTCAGGAAGACAGCAGCGAGTCATGGTACGTGGCGAGGTGTCAGAGTGGGCACCTGTGACCAGCGGGGTCCCACAGGGGTCAGTCCTAGGACCAGTGCTGTTTCTGGTATTTGTGAACGACATGACGGAAGGAATAGACTCTGAGGTGTCCCTGTTTGCAGATGACGTGAAGTTGATGAGAAGAATTCACTCGATCGAAGACCAGGCAGAACTACAAAGGGATCTGGACAGGCTGCAGACCTGGTCCAGCAAATGGCTCCTGGAGTTCAATCCCACCAAGTGCAAAGTCATGAAGATTGGGGAAGGGCAAAGAAGACCACAGACGGAGTACAGTCTAGGAGGCCAGAGACTACAAACCTCACTCAAGGAAAAAGATCTTGGGGTGAGTATAACACCAGGCACATCTCCTGAAGCGCACATCAACCAAATAACTGCTGCAGCATATGGGCGCCTAGCAAACCTCAGAACAGCATTCCGACATCTTAATAAGGAATCATTCAGGACCCTGTACACCGTGTACGTTAGGCCCATATTGGAGTATGCGGCACCAGTTTGGAACCCACACCTAGCCAAGCACGTAAAGAAACTAGAGAAAGTGCAAAGGTTTGCAACAAGACTAGTCCCAGAGCTAAGAGGTATGTCCTACGAGGAGAGGTTAAGGGAAATCAACCTGACGACACTGGAGGACAGGAGAGATAGAGGGGACATGATAACGACATACAAAATACTGAGAGCAATTGACAAGGTGGACAAAGACAGGATGTTCCAGAGATTGGACACAGTAACAAGGGGACACAGTTGGAAGCTGAAGACACAGATGAATCACAGGGATGTTAGGAAGTATTTCCTCAGCGACAGAGTAGTCAGTAAGTGGAATAGTTTGGGAAGTGATGTAGTGGAGGCAGGATCCATACATAGCTTTAAGAAGAGGTATGATAAAGCTCACGGCTCAGGGAGAGTGACCTAGTAGCGATCAGTGAAGAGGCGGGGCCAAGAGCTCGGAGTCGACCCCCGCAACCTCAACTAGGTGAGTATACACACACACACACACACACACACACACACACACACACACACACACACACACACACTGCTCATAAAACACCGATGGGGATTTGAGGAAATGGAAGGCATGGACATGATTGGAGAAAGAGACTACATTGTAGGTACAATTCAGTCCGGAGAACATAAAGTAGTCATTGGAGTGATGTATAACCCACCACAGAACTGCAGGAGGCCAAGAGAGGAGTACGAAGAAAACAACAGGGTGATGGTGGACACACTGGCTGAGGTGGCAAGAAGAGCTCACTCGAGCAGAGCAAAGTTACTGGTAATGGGCGATTTCAACCACAGGGAGATCGACTGGGAAAACCTGGAGCCACATGGGGGTCCCGAAACATGGAGAGCCAAGATGATGGATGTGGTACTTGAAAACCTCATGCATCAACATGTCAGGGACACAACCAGAGAGAGAGGGGAGGATGAGCCAGCAAGACTGGATCTTGTGTTCACCCTGAGCAGTTCAGACATTGAGGACATCACTTACGAGAGGCCCCTTGGAGCTAGCGATCACGTGGTTCTGAGTTTTGATTATATAGTAGAGTTAAAAGTGGAGAAGGTAACAGGAACTGAAGGGGACAGGCCAAACTATAAAAGGGGGGACTACACAGGTATGAGAAACTTCCTGCAGGAGGTTCAGTGGGACAGAGAAATGGTAGGAAAATCAGTAAACGAGATGATGGAATATGTGGCAACAAAGTGCAAGGAGGCAGAGGAAAGTTTTGTTCCCAAGGGAAACAGAAATAATAGGAAGATCAAAACGAGTCCTTGGTTTACCCGAAGGTGTAGGGAGGCAAAAACTAAGTGCAACAGAGAATGGAAAAGGTACAGGAGGCATAGGACCCAGGAAAACAAGGAGATTAGTAGAAGTGCCAGAAACGAGTATGCACAGATAAGGAGGGAGGCCCAGCGACAGTATGAAAACGACATAGCATCGAAAGTCAAATCTGACCCGAAACTGCTGTATAGCCACATTAGGAGGAAGACAACAGTCAAGGACCAGGTGATAAGGCTGAGGAAAGAAGGTGGAGAACTCACAAGAAACGATCAAGAGGTATGTGAGGAGCTCAACACGAGATTTAAGGAAGTATTTACAGTAGAGACAGGAAGGACTCTGGGGGGACAGACCAGATGGGGACACCAGCAAGGAATACACCAACAAGTGTTGGACGACATACATACAGATGAGGAGGAGGTGAAGAAACTGCTAAGGGACATCGATACCTCAAAGGCAATGGGACCAGACAACATCTCCCCATGGGTCCTTAGAGAGGGAGCAGATATGTTGTGCGTGCCACTTACCACAATCTTCAACACGTCCCTGGAAACTGGGCAACTACCTGAGGTATGGAAGATGGCAAATGTAGTTCCCATTTTTAAAAAAGGAGACAGAAAAGAGGCACTAAACTATAAACCTGTGTCATTGACGTGTATAGTATGCAAAATTATGGAGAAGATTATCAGGAGGAGAGTGGTGGAGCACCTGGAACGGAACAAGAGTATAAATGCCAACCAGCACGGATTCACGGAAGGCAAATCCTGTGTCACAAACCTTCTGGAGTTTTATGATAAAATAACAGAAGTAAGACACGAGAGAGAGGGGTGGGTTGATTGCATCTTCTTGGACTGCAAGAAGGCCTTTGACACAGTTCCTCACAAGAGATTAGTGCAGAAGCTAGAGCATCAGGCGCATATAACAGGAAGGGCACTGCAATGGATCAGAGAATACCTGACAGGGAGGCAACAACGAGTCATGGTACGTAATGATGTATCACAGTGGGCACCTGTGACGAGCGGGGTCCCACAGGGGTCGGTCCTAGGACCAGTGCTATTTTTGGTATATGTGAACGACATGATGGAAGGGTTAGACTCAGAAGTGTCCCTGTTTGCAGATGATGTGAAGTTAATGAGGAGAATTAAATCTTATGAGGACCAGGCAGGACTTCAAAGAGACCTGGACAGACTGGACACCTGGTCCAGCAAATGGCTTCTCGAATTTAATCCTGCCAAATCCAAAGTCATGAAGATAGGGGAAGGGCACAGAAGACCACAGACAGAGTATAGGCTAGGTGGCCAAAGACTGCAAACCTCACTCAAGGAGAAAGATCTTGGGGTGAGTATAACACCGAGCATGTCTCCGGAAGCACACATCAATCAGATAACTGCTGCAGCATATGGGCGCCTGGCAAACCTGAGAACAGCATTCCGATACCTTAGTAAGGAATCGTTCAAGACACTGTACACCGTGTATGTCAGGCCCATACTGGAGTATGCAGCACCTGTTTGGAACCCGCACTTGATAAAGCACGTCAAGAAACTAGAGAAAGTACAAAGGTTTGCCACAAGGTTAGTTCCAGAGCTAAGGGGAATGTCCTATGAAGAAAGATTAAGGGAAATCGGCCTGACGACACTGGAGGACAGGAGGGTCAGGGGAGACATGATAACGACATATAAAATACTGTGTGGAATAGACAAGGTGGCCAAAGACAGGATGTTCCAGGGAGGGGACACAGAAACAAGAGGCCACAATTGAAAGTTGAAGACACAAATGAGTCAGAGATATATTAGGAAGTATTTCTTCAGTCATAGAGTTGTAAGGCAGTGGAATAGCCTAGAAAATGACGTAGTGGAGGCAGGAACCATACACAGTTTTAAGACGAGGTTTGATAAAGCTCATGGAGCGGGGAGAGAGAGGGCCCAGTAGCAACCGGTGAAGAGGCGGAGCCAGGAGCTAAGACTCGACCCCTGCAACCACAAATAGGTGAGTACACACACACACACACACACACACACACGCACACACACACACACACACACACACACACACACACACACACACACACACACACACACACACACACACACACACACACACACACGCATTCTACAGAATAAGTCGTTTACAAACCCGACTTGTTGATAGGTATGGCGCATGTTCAACACTTAGCCATCTTTATTCTGGAAGCGTTTCGCCAGCCATTGGCCTCGTCTGTCCATTGAAGAGAAACGATGGAAGATGAGAAGTTTGAGGTAATCAGTCCCTCAGCCTGGAGTCAGTGTGTTCACTCCATTACCTCAAATTACTACTCGTCTTCCACCGTTTCTCTACATTGGACTGAAGAAGCCACTGGCTGGCGAAACGTTTCCAGACTAAAGCTACACAAGTGTTTCCCAAATGTCTTATTTATCACAAACATTCTGCAGAATAATCCGGCGTGGGGACAACGTTTCGCCCTGTAAGGAGCTGTATCAAAGACTCGATAAATGCTCTACACAGAGCGAAATGTTCTACAACCTGTATTCCGTGTTTTTGTACTCGGCAATACATTATTTGTAACACCTAAATGCATGTATTAAGATAAGATAAACTAAACTAACTTTATGCACTAATGTGGGAAACGTCAGCTGGTTCTAGTTCAAAGGAGGAGGAGGAGTCTGTGGAATTATATTACCCTACCAAAAACAATATTGGAGTCTCTTATGACTTCTGAACAATTCCAGACACGGACGTAAAAGAACACAGTCCGTGTTATATCCACAGACAACTGGAAGAAACACTTGATTGTTATGATTGTTGGTGTTGGTGCGTTATGATTGTTGTGCGTACAGTGTTACAGTTGTTGCTCATATGTGCACTTGTACTCCAGACAGAACACTTGTATCTTGATAAAGTGCGTCAATAATTTACGAAGATTATACAGGAAGACTTTAGTTGCCCTCAACTGCCTATTAAAACTTAACAGAGGTATAGGTATTGCCAGGTATCGATGCTGCTGCTGCTGCTACTGCTGCTGCTGCTGCTGCTGCTGCTGCTGCTGCTGCTGCTGCTGCTGCTGCTGCTGCTACTGCTGCTGCTGCTGCTGCTGCTGCTGCTGCTGCTGCTGCTGCTGCTGCTGCTACAGCTTGCGCAGCAGCAGCAGCAGCAGCGCTGCTGTTTGCTAGCAGCAACACACGCTGCAGCAACGCTGTTGTTTGTTGCAGCAGCAGCAACAGCAGCAACGCTGCTGTAATGCAACAGCAACGCTGCAACAGCAGCAGCTGTGATTGCTGCAGCTGTTAGCTGCAACAGCTTACTGCTGCTGCAGCAAGCAGCAGCAGCGCTTAGCAGCAGCAGCAGCTGCTGCAGCAACAACAGCGTGCTGCTTAGCAGCAGCAACAGCAACTTGTTGGCAACTTGCTGCTGTTTGCTGCTGCTGTTTAACAGCAACAGCTGCAAGCTGCTGCTGCTGCTGCTGCTTGCTGCAACTGCAGCTGCTGTGCAACGCTAGCTACATAAGCAACGCTGCTGCTGGCACGCTGGCACGGCAGCTTGACACGCTGCTGTAGCAGCAACTTAACTGCTGCTGCTGCATGCAAGCTGCTGCAGCAGCAGCAGCAGCGCAACAACTGCACGCTAACCTTGCAGCAACTGGCAACAACAGCAGCAGCTTGCAGCAGCAGCGCTAGCAGCAGGCAGCAGCAGCTGCTGCTGCTGCAAGCTGCTGCGCAAGCAGCAGCGCTGCTGTGCAAGTAAGCTGCTGCCAGCAGCAGCAACAGCAGCAGCAGCAAGCTGCTGCACGGCAGCTGCTGCTGCAACAGCAGCAAGCAACGCAGCAGCGTTTGCAGCAGCTGCTGCTAACAACAGCAGCAGCTGCAGCAGCAACGCTCAGCTGCAGCAACGCAACTGCAGCGTTGCTCTATGCTGGCAACAGCAGCAGCAGCAGCAGCTAGCAGCAGCACAGCTGCAACAGCAGCAGCACGCCAGCAGCAGCAAGCAGCAGCAGCGCAGCTGAGCAGCAGCAGCAGCTGCTGGCACGGCTGCAACAGCAGCAAGCGCGCAGCTGCAGCCCAACAGCGGCAGCGCGCTTAGCAACAACAGCAGCGGCAACGCAAGCAGCGCGCTGCGCGGCAGCGGCCAACAGCTGCTGCTGCTGCTGCTGCTGCTGCTGCTACTGCTGCTGCTGCTACTGCTGCTGCTGCTGCTGCTGCTGCTGCTACTGCTGCTGCTGCTGCTACTGCTGCTGCTGCTGCTGCTGCTGCTACTGCTGCTGCTGCTACTGCTGCTGCTGCTGCTGCTGCTGCTGCTGCTGCTGCTACTACTGCTGCTGCTACTGCTGCTGCTGCTGCTGCTGCTGCTACTGCTGCTGCTGCTACTGCTGCTGCTGCTGCTGCTGCTGCTGCTACTGCTGCTGCTGCTACTGCTGCTGCTGCTGCTGCTGCTGCTGCTGCTGGCTACCCGAAGATCGATAACTACCCAGAGTGTACTGCACTCATGGTGCCACGGATGCTGTGTAGGGTGGACGCGATACTTCCAGAGCTCCAGGCTTGTAGCAGTGTTGACGTCAGTGGTGACGACAGTGTTGATGTCAGTGATGATGCTAGTGTTGACGTCAGTGGTTGGTTCGTTACTGTACCCGGGCCGGGAGAATACCGGCGAATAAAAACAAAAAATATCTTTATCTAATGCCTTCTTCAAAATCCTGATACCGGCTGTATGTGTGTGTGTGTACTCACCTATTTATGGTTGCAGGGGTCGATTCATAGCTCCTGGCCCCGCCTTTTCACTGATTGCTACTAGGTCCTCTCTCTGCTCCATGAGCTTCATCAAACCTCGTCTTAAAACTATGTTACTTTCTAAGCTATTCCACTTCTTGACAACTCTATGACTGAAGAAATACTTCCTAACATCCCTTTGACTCATAGGAGTCTTCAACTTTCAATTGTGGCCCTTGTTTCTGTGTCCCATCTCTGGAACATCCTGTCTTTGTCCACTCTGTCAATTCCTCGCAGTATTTTAAATGTCGTTATCATGTCTCCCCTGACCCTCCTGTCCTCCAGAGTCGTCAGGCCGATTTCCCTTAACCTCTGTTCGTAGGACAATACCCTTAGCTCTGGGACTAGTCTTGTTGCAAACCTTTCCACTTTCTCTAATTTCTTAACGTGCTTGACCAGGTGTGGATTCCAAACTGGTGCTGCATACTCCAGTATGGGCCTGACGTACACAGTGTACAGTGTCTTGAACGATTCCTTACTGAGGTATCGGAAAGCTATTCTCAGGTTTGCCAGGCGCCCATATGCTGCAGCAGTTATCTGATTGATGTGCGCCTCAGGAGATGTGCTCGGTATTATACTCACCCCAAGATCTTTTTCCTTGAGTGAGGTTTGCAGTCTATGGCCACCTAGACTATACTCTGTCTGCGGTCTTCTTTGCCCTTCCCCGATCTTCATGACCGCATTTGGCAGGGTTAAATTCAAGGAGCCAGTTGCTGAACCAGGCTTGTAGCCTGTCCAGGTCTCTTTGTAGTCCTGTCTGATCCTCGATCGATTTAATTTTTCTCATTAACTTCACATCATCTGCAAACACGGACACTTCTGAGTTTATCCCTTCCGTTATGTCATTCACAGATACCAAAAACAGCACAGGTCCTAGGAACTTCGCTTGTCACAGGCGCCCACTCTAACACCTCGTCACGTACCATAACTCGTTGTTGCTTCCCTGTCAGGTATTCTGTGATCCATTGCAGTGCCTTTCCTGTTATGCGTGCCTGATCCTCTAGCTTTCGCATTAACCTCTTGTGAGGAACTGTGTCGAAGGCCTTCTTGCAGTCCAAGAAAATGCAGTCTATCCACCCGTCTCTCGTGTCTTACTTCTGTTAACTAGTTATATAACTCCAGTAGGTTTGTGACACAGGATTTTCCTTCCCTGAAACTGTGATTGTTGTCATTTATAAGCCTGTGTCTTTCTAGGTGCTCCACCACTCTCCTCCTGATGATCTCCATGACTTTGCATACTATACACATCAGTGACACAGGTCTATGATTTGATGCATCATGTCTGTCTCCTTTCTTAAAAGTTGGGACTGCATTTGCCATCTTCCATACCTCAGGTAGTTGCCCAGTTTCAATGAATTTGTTGAAGATTTTTGTTAGTGACACACACAGCATCTCTGCTCCCTCTCTAAGAGCCCACGGAGAGATGTCTGGTCCCACCACCTTTGAGGTATCAAGTTCACATAGCAGCTTCTTCACCTCCTCCTCAGTTGTGTGTATTTCATCCAGCACTTGTTTGTGTACCTCCCTATTCTGAATTCCCGAAGTCCTTCCTGTCTCCACTGTAAATACTTCTTTAAATCTCATGTTGAGCTCCTCACATACCTCTTGGTCGTTTCTTGTGAACTAGGCATCTTCCTTCCTCAGCCTGATTACCTGGTCCTTGACTGTTGCTTTCCTCCTGATGTGGCTATACAACAGATTCGGGTCAGACTTGACTTTCGATGCTATGTCATTTTCGTATTGTCGCTGAGCCTCCCTTCTTATCTGTGCATATTCGTTTCTGGATCTTTGGTTAATCTCTTTATTTTCCTGGGTGCTTTGTCTTCTGTACTTTTTCCATTCTCTAGTGCACTTAGTTTTTGCCTCCCTATACTTTTGGGTGAACCAAGGACTCGTTCTGGTCATCCCATTATTTCGTTTCCCTTAGGAACAAATTTCTCTGCTTCCTTGAATTTTGTTGTCACATAGTCCATCATTTCTTTCACTGATTTTTCTGCCAATTCTCTCTCCCACTGAACATCTTGTAGGAAGTTCCTCATGCCTGTGTAGTCCCCCTTTTTGTAGGCAGCCTGTACTGTCTGCTAGACAGCCTATGCTGTCTGCTAGATTCATATCCCATGGTACTACAGTGCTGCCCTCTCTAGGCCTGCCCAGGTCAGTGAGACGTGGAGCCCATCCGCTCTCACTCCACAACCTGCCCCTCAAGGGTTGAACAACCTCCACTCCACGGATTGGCTGTCACTCCCTCACTCTACCCATCTTGTACCTAATTGCCAAGCACGTGCACGAGTGTGTTGCTTGTCTACAGCACAAGGGTACCATCACTGGTCCTAATCCCATTCTCAAGTATCCCATTACAAAGGAGACCTGGGAGAGAACTTTTGTCGACTTGTTGACGAACTTCTCGACCTCAGAGAGGGGTAATAAACACCTGCTTGTAATGGTGGATAACTTGACACGGTACTGTGACCTAGTACCCATTCCTGATAAAACCGCCAAGACTTGCAAATGCTTTCTGGGAGTGTGTTTTTCTCCGTCATACTTGTCCACGTGTCCTTCTATCAGACAATGGGTCGGAGTTCATAAATGCCACAATGCAAGATCTTTGCTTAAGATTTAACATTCACCAAGTGCCAGTAACTCCATGCCATCCTGCAAGTAACGGCCTTGCTGAACGTACAAATCGCAAGGTCCTAGAGGTGCTCAGTGTAACCATTAATCCGAGCTGTACCACATGGGATGAGGTCATTCCCGATATGCAGTGTACCCTAAACTCTTCACACAACAGCTCGATTGGTGAGACACTCCACTTTGCATTGTATGGCTATGACAAGCGTTTGCCATACAAAATTCTGTTTGCTTCACCTCAGCCTACTTATGACACTGACAACATCAGCGTCAATAAGATGCGGACTACACAGCATGTCTTTCAGAGAGTACGAGAAAACCTTATGAAAGCAAAAGATACGTTTAGGTCTAATTGTAATGCTATTGCTAAGGAGAGTAAGGTTGAACCAGGTTGCAAAGTTATGTTGCTCAACCCGACACAGACCCCAGGAATGCATAAATTTGTTGGTCCTTACCGTGTTCTCCGACAGCTCTGTGGCAACAAGTTTGAGGTGAGGAAGATTGCCACAGGAATGACCAAGGAAGCTCACCTTGACCACATGAAGTACATTGACAATGTGCAAGCCGAGGTTCAGTTAGAGGAACAGGCATTGCAAAGCCACAACCAGACTGCTACTAGTGACAGCCCGTCTGTTTCCCTTCCTGCTGCTACTACGACCCATGACAGTCCTGTAAGGCTACATACCTATGGTCTGAGACCCAGGACAGCAGTACATTTCTGTGACAGTGACGTACCTGTCGACTTGTCTGACTCCTATGCTGAATACACTAACTGTCTTCTCGCTGAAATGAGCATTAATGCGCATACATTATATAGTTAGTAAAAAATAGCGGAGTCAGGGTGGACAACATCTTGTAAATATGTAAATTATTTTAGAAAGGTACCCATAGTATAACGAATTCCTTGGAAATAGTGTAATTGTAAGTATGTGCACCCAGTGTCTTTTGAAGCCTGTATTAAAAGTCAGGGCAGTGCCGCCCTCTTATGTCACGTCACACCCTAGGAAATGCTACTATCACTCACTGTTTGCAGATGTGAGGATGGCACAGCATTCGTGGACGAGTAGTCAAGCCTGATATTTCAGCCCTGCTGACAACTTGTATATAGAAGATTTTAGTTCCAGTGCTGACATCTCCTGGCTCCGTCCTCAATCAAGCTGTGCGGGCATGTCAATTTTCTCTTTCCTCAGGACATGAGAGTTTTTTTTTTTAAGCCTGCCAGATTTATGTTTATTTTGGTTTTCGGGTAAACGAAAGCCAGTCCCCCCTGGGTTAACTATTATAAGTAATTCTTTCACACCTTTGTGCCCACCAGTATTGTCGTGTGGAGACGACATGAGGAGAGTGGCCGAACGAGTGTAGACAGCCTTTACTGTCTGCTAGACAGCCTATGCTGTCTGCTAGATTCATATCCTATGGCACTACGGTGCTGCCCTCTCTAGGCCTGCCCAGGTCAGTGAGACGAGGAGCGCATCCACCCTCACTCCACGGCCTACCCTCAAGGGTTCAACAACCTCCCCTTCACAGACTGGCTATCGGTCACTCCTCTGCCCGTCTTGTACCCACGCATCGATTAATAAAGTCAAACCTAGACTACAGCCATATCTCTGCACCCTATGCTACTCCTACAAGTAACTTACAAGAAAGCTCAGCACTAAACTGCTGTTCAACAGCAAGAACAGCATTAACACTTGTAGTTTGGTTTTTCCAGTCCTATTCCTGCTACCCTCTCCACTTGTAGCTCAACTATGTAATCAAAGCACAGAACCACATGATCACTAGGTCCAAGGGGCCTTTCAAACTTGATATCCTCAGTGTCCGAACTACTCAAGGTGAATACTAGGTCCAGTCTTGCTGGATCATCCTCACCTCTCTCTCTGGTAGTGTCTTTAACATGTTGGTGCATGAGGTTTTCCAGTACTATATCCATCATCTTGGGTCTCCATGTTTTGGGACCTCCATGAGGCTCCAGGTTTTCCCAGTCAATCTCTTTGTGATTGAAATCACTCATAACTAGTAACTTTGCTCTCCCCATGTGAGCTCTTCTGGCCACCTCGGCTAGTGTGTCCACCACTGCTCTGTTGCTCTCGTCGTATTCTTCTCATGGCCTCCTGCAGTTCTGTGGCAGGTTGTACATTACTGCAGTTACCAACATATGGCCCTCAGATTGGATTGTTCCTACTATGTAGTCCCTTTTGCCCATTCCGTCCATTCCTTCTATTTCCTCAAATCCCCACAGGTTTTTAATGAGCAGTGCAACTCATCCTCCCCCTCTGCTCCCTCTATCTTTAATGAGGATTTGATATCCAGGTGGAAAGATTGCATCTGTTATCATCCTGCTGAGCTTCATTTCTGTGAGTGCTATTATGCCTGGAGATGTCTCCTTGATTCTTTCATGCCACTCCTCACATTTATTTGTTATTCCATCTGCATTGTATACTAAACCTTCAACTTCTTTTTTAAAACTGTGGTCTGGGAGGTACGTTGGGGTTGGGGAAGTGGGAGACCTGATGAGGAACTATGAGTGGTTGCTGTGAAGGTGGAGTTTGTAATGAGGTGGGTGGGGGCATTGGGTATGGCATGTGTTTTTTGGGCTAGAATGTTTGGTTGCATTGGGGTTGTCCTGGTTTGGAGGCTTCTGTAGATGGTCCTGATGGAGGTTGTATTTGAACTTCCTCCTGAGTCTGGGTTCTCCTGACCATCTGCATCTTCACTTCTCTTTCCTTCTTTCATCTTTGTACCCTCTCTTTCAGTTTCTGCCTTTCTTCCCGTGTTCTGTCGCAGATGAGATACACCCTCCGGTATACTGACATGTTCTTTAGTCTTGCTTTCTCCTGTAGGATCCTATTTTGCTCGAGCCGATTCTGCCTTGAAAATCACTTTGATTGGCCGGATACTTCCTCATGCAAACCCCCCTATTCTCAGAAAATTTCCCAGCTGAGTCATGTTATCTTCTCCTATTGCTTTCATGATGCATTCAATTGCTTTTTTCTCCCCTTGTCTTCTTGCTTCATAACTTCAACTTCCTGCTTCATGCTTCAACTTCCTGGAGCCCATAAACAAAGACTGATCCCTCCCTTTCATTCTCCCGCCACACATTCCTATGTATCCCCTGATTCGATTTAGTTGCCTCCATTGCAGTTTTCCTTTCTTCAGTCTCTTCACTGTCTGTTGTCCCTGGGCCCAGTGGTCTGTCATTTTCCCTTCTCAGCTTTCCCTGGGCACTTCTGTAGTCTGTTAGGCTTCTACGTATAGCTCAGCTCTTTCATTTTCTTCTGTCCCTTCGACTGTTCCTGATGTGATCCTCTTTTTTTCTCATGCTCCATGATTGTCTGATAGGGCCTCTGCATACAGTTTCACTCCTTTGTTCCCTACAGTTTCCTTGTTTGTGACTGGGGTAGCAATTTCTGATGTCATGCCCACATTGCTCTTTAGTTCTTTAGGCTGTTTCAGATTTTTCAGTTCCTCTTCTGATAGATGAATGGTTCAGAGAACCGACATGTTGATAAATTAGACACATGTGCAACTCTTGGGTATCTTTATTGAGGAAACGTTTCGCCACACAGTGGCTTCATCAGTCCATACGTAGGAGAAACTTGAAGAACAGGAGGAGAATGAGGTAATCAGTCCCTCAATCTTGAGTCGATGTGTTCAGTCCATCAATCTTGAATAGAATACGGCATATGAGCGGAGAAGCAGCTTATAAACCGTATGGCAGGAGAGGTGCAGCAGTCATAGGTGGTGTCACATTTGTTCAATGTGGAAGTAGGTCGTGCCCAAGAATTAGGCAAGCGAAGAATTCCTAAGTATTAAGATCCCAAGAAATTACAGTGTCTGACAGGTTTGTAGATGAATGGTTCAGAGAACTGACATGTTGATAAATTAGACACATGTGCAACTCTTGGGTATCTTTATTGAGGAAACGTTTCGCCACACAGTGGCTTTATCAGTCCATACGTAGGAGAAACTTCAAGTTTCTCCTACGTATCGATTGATGAAGCCACTGTGTGGCGAAACGTTTCCTCAATAAAGATACCCAAGAGTTGCACATGTGTCTAATTTATCCTCTTCTGATCTCTGTATCTTAGCCTCTGCTGCTGTGACTTGCATCTCTCACTTCCTGCTCTCTGCAGCTATCCTCTCCATTTTCATGCTAAGCTCTTCTAGTTTCCTTCCCCACTCATGTTCCCTTTTCATGAGCTCTGCTACCCAATCTTCCTTAGCAGACTCATCCTCCAATCCCCTGGTTTTCTGTCCTGCTCTCTGGCAACCCACTTTTTTGATTGCCACAGAATAAAAAATTATGTATTTCTGTGTGGTTGTTTTGTGGTGTGTTTGTCTGAGTGTATATGGGGGCGGAGGGAGAGAGGAAGCTGGAGACAGTGGGGAAATGGGAGATAAGTGGGGAGTGGGTAAAAAGAAGGGAGTATGGGGAGAGAGAGAAGAGAGAAGCAAAGGATGAGAGAGAATGGGAGAGGGAGGGAGAAAGAGGGAGAGGAGGGGGGAAAGGAAGGAGGAGGGTGAGAGAAAAGGGGAGGATCAGAGGAGGGAGTGGGAGAAAGATGGGGGAGGGTGTGGAAGGAAAAGAGTGTGTGGGGGTCTGTATATGTGGGAATGTGTGGATGTGAACATACTCACCTAATTGTGGTTGCAGGGGTCGAGAATCCTCTTCACCGAATGCTACAAGGTCCTCTCTCTCCCTGCTCCATGAGCTTTATCATATCTCGTCTTAAAACTATGTATGGTTCCTGCCTTCACTACATCACTTGCTAGACTATTCCACTTCCTGACAACTCTATGACTGAAGAAATACTTCCTAACATCCCTTTGACTCATCTGAGTGTGTGTGTGGGACTATATTTATTAATTGTGTGAAAATTTTTGGGTGGGATTGTGTGTTATGGTGTATGAGTGTGTATGTGAAGTTTGTGTGTGACACGTAGTCTACAGTGCTCTACCCGACCTGACCCACACCCACCTGACCTGACCCACACCCACCCGACCTGACCCACACCCACCTGACCTGATCCACACCCACCTGACCTGACCCACACCCACCTGACCTGACCTCTCAGTAGTATCAGTTACTTTGGTCAGTCGTAACCCCTCTAGGAGTTACTACATGACCAGGAAACTTGATTTCTGATCTGAAAAAATGACATTTAGACAGTTTGATCTTTAAATTGGCTTCTTCAAGCTTATCAAGTACTATATCAAGTCTTTTTAAGTGCTCTCAGTAATATCAGTTACTCAGTAGTACCAGTACCAGTACCAGTTACCAGTAGTATGACTCACTACCAACCGTGTGTGTGAACCACTTGTTATTAACTGTTACAGCTGATCCTAGCATGTTTTGAACACCGCTCACCCTCTAGGAATCATCTCGTGAGTCAGTTGAAGGACAGACAGGAAAGACGCAGGTCAGGCTTGGCGCTTCCCATACCTTCCGTTTTAATATACTTCATTACTGACTACGTGAGTGTTATTACCCATTCCACATTACGAAACCAACGGGACAGACCCACACCCACCTGGCCTGACCCACACCCACCTGACCTGACCCACACCCACCTGATTTGACTTACACCTACCTGATCTGACCCCCACCTGCCTACGAGGTTAATCTTCTATGCTTCATCTGTCTGCTCGCCCTGATCTATTACAAATTACCAAGAGGTAATTTAAAATAGATAAGAGAAGTTAAAGGAAATCAACCTGACGACACTGGAGGACAGGAGAGATAGGGGGATATGATAATCACATATAAAATACTGAGAGAAATCGACAAGGTGGACAAAGAGAGAATGTTCCAGAGATGGGACACAGCAACAAGGGGTCACAATTGGAAACTGAAGACTCAGATGAGTCACAGGGATGTTAGGAAGTATTTCTTCAGTCATAGAGTTGTCAGAAATTGGAATAGTCTGGAAAGCGATGTAGTGGAGGCAGGATCCATACATAGCTTTAAGAAGAGATGTGATAAAGCTCATGGAGCAGGGAGAGTAACCTAGTAGCGACAGTGAAGAGGTGGGGCCAGGAGCTGTGAATCGATCCCTGCAACCACATCTAGGTGAGTACATACACTTTGCTTATCAATAAATTAAGCCCCCCCTGCCCATGCCAAATATTAAATATTCTCCTGAGTATGACTGTCGGGAAGTGTTTGTGAAGGTAGAGGTCGCTCTGAGGCACCAGTCCGGGAGTGTTTGTGAAGGTAGAGGTCGCTCTGAGGCACCAGTCCGGGAGTGTTTGTGAAGGTAGAGGTCACTCTGAGGCACCAGTCCGGGAGTGTTTGTGAAGGTAGAGGTCGCTCTGAGGCACCAGTCCGGGAGTGTTTGTGAAGGTAGAGGTCGCTCTGAGTCACCAGTCCGGGAGTGTTTGTGAAGTTAGAGGTCACTCTGAGGCACCAGTCCGGGAGTGTTTGTGAAGTTAGAGGTCACTCTGAGGCACCAGCCCGGGAGTGTTTGTGAAGTTAGAGGTCACTCTGAGGCACCAGTCCGGGAGTGTTTGTGAAGGTAGAGGTCACTCTGAGGCACCAGTCCGGGAGTGTTTGTGAAGTTAGAGGTCACTCTGAGGCACCAGTCCGGGAGTGTTTGTGAAGTTAGAGGTCACTCTGAGGCACCAGTCCGGGAGTGTTTGTGAAGTTAGAGGTCACTCTGAGTCACCAGTCCGGGAGTGTTTGTGAAGTTAGAGGTCGCTCTGAGTCACCAGTCCGGGAGTGTTTGTGAAGTTAGAGGTCGCTCTGAGGCACCAGTCCGGGAGTGTTTGTGAAGTTAGAGGTCGCTCTGAGGCACCAGCCCGGGAGTGTTTGTGAAGTTAGAGGTCACTCTGAGTCACCAGTCCGGGAGTGTTTGTGAAGTTAGAGGTCACTCTGAGTCACCAGTCCGGGAGTGTTTGTGAAGTTAGAGGTCGCTCTGAGGCACCAGTCGGGGAGTGTTTGTGAAGTTAGAGGTCGCTCTGAGGCACCAGCCCGGGAGTGTTTGTGAAGTTAGAGGTCGCTCTGAGGCACCAGTCCGGGAGTGTTTGTGAAGTTAGAGGTCGCTCTGTGGCACCAGCCCGGGAGTGTTTGTGAAGTTAGAGGTCACTCTGAGTCACCAGTCCGGGAGTGTTTGTGAAGTTAGAGGTCACTCTGAGTCACCAGTCCGGGAGTGTTTGTGAAGTTAGAGGTCACTCTGAGTCACCAGTCCGGGAGTGTTTGTGAAGTTAGAGGTCACTCTGAGTCACCAGTCCGGGAGTGTTTGAGAAGGTAGAGGTCGCTCTGAGGCACCAGCCCGGGAGTGTTTGTGAAGTTAGAGGTCGCTCTGAGGCACCAGCCCGGGAGTGTTTGTGAAGTTAGAGGTCGCTCTGAGGCACCAGTCCGGGAGTGTTTGTGAAGTTAGAGGTCACTCTGAGTCACCAGTCCGGGAGTGTTTGTGAAGTTAGAGGTCGCTCTGAGGCACCAGCCCGGGAGTGTTTGTGAAGGTAGAGGTCGCTCTGAGGCACCAGCCCGGGAGTGTTTGTGAAGTTAGAGGTCGCTCTGAGGCACCAGTCCGGGAGTGTTTGTGAAGTTAGAGGTCGCTCTGAGGCACCAACCCGGGAGTGTTTGTGAAGTTAGAGGTCACTCTGAGTCACCAGTCCGGGAGTGTTTGTGAAGGTAGAGGTCGCTCTGAGGCAGCAGCCCGGGAGTGTTTGTGAAGGTAGAGGTCGCTCTGAGGCACCAGCCCGGGAGTGTTTGTGAAGTTAGAGGTCGCTCTGAGGCACCAGCCCGGGAGTGTTTGTGAAGGTAGAGGTCACTCTGAGTCACCAGTCCGGGAGTGTTTGTGAAGGTAGAGGTCACTCTGAGGCACCAGCCCGGGAGTGTTTGTGAAGGTAGAGGTCGCTCTGAGGCACCAGTCCGGGAGTGTTTGTGAAGTTAGAGGTCACTCTGAGGCACCAGCCCGGGAGTGTTTGTGAAGTTAGAGGTCACTCTGAGTCACCAGTCCGGGAGTGTTTGTGAAGGTAGAGGTCGCTCTGAGGCACCAGCCCGGGAGTGTTTGTGAAGGTAGAGGTCGCTCTGAGGCACCAGTCCGGGAGTGTTTGTGAAGTTAGAGGTCGCTCTGAGGCACCAGCCCGGGAGTGTTTGTGAAGTTAGAGGTCACTCTGAGGCACCAGCCCGGGAGTGTTTGTGAAGTTAGAGGTCACTCTGAGTCACCAGTCCGGGAGTGTTTGTGAAGTTAGAGGTCACTCTGAGGCACCAGCCCGGGAGTGTTTGTGAAGTTAGAGGTCACTCTGAGTCACCAGCCCGGGAGTGTTTGTGAAGTTAGAGGTCACTCTGAGTCACCAGTCCGGGAGTGTTTGTGAAGTTAGTCACTCTGAGGCACCAGCCCGGGAGTGTTTGTGAAGTTAGAGGTCACTCTGAGTCACCAGCCCGGGAGTGTTTGTGAAGTTAGAGGTCACTCTGAGTCACCAGCCCGGGAGTGTTTGTGAAGTTAGAGGTCACTCTGAGTCACCAGCCCGGGAGTGTTTGTGAAGTTAGAGGTCACTCTGAGTCACCAGTCCGGGAGTGTTTGTGAAGTTAGAGGTCACTCTGAGTCACCAGCCCGGGAGTGTTTGTGAAGTTAGAGGTCACTCTGAGTCACCAGTCCGGGAGTGTTTGTGAAGTTAGAGGTCACTCTGAGTCACCAGTCCGGGAGTGTTTGTGAAGGTAGAGGTCGCTCTGAGGCACCAGTCCGGGAGTGTTTGTGAAGTTAGAGGTCACTCTGAGGCACCAGCCCGGGAGTGTTTGTGAAGTTAGAGGTCACTCTGAGTCACCAGTCCGGGAGTGTTTGTGAAGGTAGAGGTCACTCTGAGTCACCAGTCCGGGAGTGTTTGTGAAGGTAGAGGTCACTCTGAGTCACCAGTCCGGGAGTGTTTGTGAAGTTAGAGGTCACTCTGAGGCACCAGCCCGGGAGTGTTTGTGAAGTTAGAGGTCACTCTGAGTCACCAGTCCGGGAGTGTTTGTGAAGGTAGAGGTCACTCTGAGTCACCAGTCCGGGAGTGTTTGTGAAGTTAGAGGTCACTCTGAGGCACCAGCCCGGGAGTGTTTGTGAAGTTAGAGGTCACTCTGAGTCACCAGTCCGGGAGTGTTTGTGAAGTTAGAGGTCACTCTGAGTCACCAGTCCGGGAGTGTTTGTGAAGTTAGAGGTCACTCTGAGTCACCAGTCCGGGAGTGTTTGTGAAGTTAGAGGTCACTCTGAGGCACCAGTCCGGGAGTGTTTGTGAAGTTAGAGGTCACTCTGAGTCACCAGTCCGGGAGTGTTTGTGAAGTTAGAGGTCACTCTGAGGCACCAGTCCGGGAGTGTTTGTGAAGTTAGAGGTCACTCTGAGGCACCAGTCCGGGAGTGTTTGTGAAGTTAGAGGTCGCTCTGAGTCACCAGCCCGGGAGTGTTTGTGAAGTTAGAGGTCACTCTGAGGCACCAGTCCAGGAGTGTTTGTGAAGTTAGAGGTCACTCTGAGTCACCAGCCCGGGAGTGTTTGTGAAGTTAGAGGTCGCTCTGAGTCACCAGCCCGGGAGTGTTTGTGAAGTTAGAGGTCACTCTGAGTCACCAGTCCGGGAGTGTTTGTGAAGTTAGAGGTCACTCTGAGTCACCAGCCCGGGAGTGTTTGTGAAGTTAGAGGTCACTCTGAGGCACCAGTCCGGGAGTGTTTGTGAAGTTAGAGGTCACTCTGAGGCACCAGTCCGGGAGTGTTTGTGAAGTTAGAGGTCACTCTGAGTCACCAGTCCGGGAGTGTTTGTGAAGTTAGAGGTCGCTCTGAGTCACCAGTCCGGGAGTGTTTGTGAAGTTAGAGGTCACTCTGAGTCACCAGTCCGGGAGTGTTTGTGAAGTTAGAGGTCACTCTGAGTCACCAGTCCGGGAGTGTTTGTGAAGTTAGAGGTCGCTCTGAGTCACCAGTCCGGGAGTGTTTGTGAAGTTAGAGGTCACTCTGAGTCACCAGTCCGGGAGTGTTTGTGAAGTTAGAGGTCGCTCTGAGTCACCAGCCCGGGAGTGTTTGTGAAGTTAGAGGTCGCTCTGAGTCACCAGTCCGGGAGTGTTTGTGAAGTTAGAGGTCGCTCTGAGTCACCAGTCCGGGAGTGTTTGTGAAGTTAGAGGTCACTCTGAGTCACCAGTCCGGGAGTGTTTGTGAAGTTAGAGGTCACTCTGAGTCACCAGTCCGGGAGTGTTTGTGAAGTTAGAGGTCGCTCTGAGTCACCAGTCCGGGAGTGTTTGTGAAGTTAGAGGTCACTCTGAGTCACCAGTCCGGGAGTGTTTGTGAAGTTAGAGGTCGCTCTGAGTCACCAGCCCGGGAGTGTTTGTGAAGTTAGAGGTCGCTCTGAGTCACCAGTCCGGGAGTGTTTGTGAAGTTAGAGGTCACTCTGAGTCACCAGTCCGGGAGTGTTTGTGAAGTTAGAGGTCACTCTGAGGCACCAGCCCGGGAGTGTTTGTGAAGTTAGAGGTCACTCTGAGTCAGCATCTGAGAGCTTATTTCCTGTTTATTTCATTGTGAAGATTCTTAAAGCTCTGAAAAAACAAATATTCAATTTTAATTAATCATCAGAGCCGCTCTGCTTGCCTCAGGTATCTGGCTTTCCCCTTCAGTGAATCTGGTGTCCCGTAGCTGGATCACTAGCGCACTCACCTCACACAGTGAGATCCGGGATTGATCCCCGGTACGGGTGGAAACAATAGGGCGTGTTTCCTTAAGACACCTGCTGTCCATGTTCACTTATCACTAAAATAGGCACCTGGGTGTTAGTGGACTGGTGTGAGTCGCATCCTGGGACAAAATTGACTTAATTAACTCGAAATGCTGTGCATAACAAGCGGCTTTCTATATATTAGTTATGTCAGGTAGATCTGTATACCTTGTACATGTAGAAATAAAGATTATTATTATTATTATTATTATTATTATTATTATTATTATTATTATTATTATTATTATTATTATTATATTATTATTATTATTATTGTTGTTGTTATTTATTATTATTATTCACATCTGTCTATTTTACGGACAGTACCGGTACTTTATTTTGACCTGAACGATAGATTCTTCGGCTCACAACCGAAGTACCCGGGTTCACTCCTGGGCTAGGCAAGACGTAAGGGCAAGTTGTCTCTCCCTATTACTAGGGTGTGAGTCGATCCTGCCTTTGACAGGTTTCGAGATTTTTCCAAGTCCCGCAGCCCGGCCCTGGGCCAGGCTCGTGACTGTGAGTCGCATCCTGGGGAAATATATAGACAGATAAATAGTTAAAGATATAAAAAATATTACCCATTGAGATGTCGGTTAGTCCTGAGCAATTATGGCGGTGTGGTACTGGTCAAGGAAAGACCGAAACGTCGTCTGTGCTTCTAATAATGATCAAAGATGGATCGAAATGTCGTCAGTGCTTCTAATAATGGTCTAAGATGGACCGAAGAGTTACACAGTTTCCATTTTCAATCTGTACTTTATTCTGTGTATTAGCGTGAAGATCTACTTAAGTTATGGTGACTTGAAGTTAGCAGGTTTCAAGTTACGTGGGTCTAAATTTGACGTAGGACTGAAGTTATGTTACCCTGAAGTTGCTCGCACTGTTTTCACCAGAGTCTGGACATACGCTGAAGTTTAACAGGCGTAGAGTTAAGAACCATTAAAATTAGTAGAACCTCTTGTTACACGAACCTTATGTGGCTCTCAGGTTGCACGAACACTGAAGAAGAAGCAGAAGAAGAAGAAGAAGAAGAAGAAGAAGAAGAAGAAGAAGAAGAAGAAGAAGAAGAAGAAGAAGAAGAAGAAGAAGAAGAAGAAGAAGAAGAAAGAAGTATTATGCCTTCTTCGGATCAAGGAAAGAAGCACTTTGAAAATGAAAATTGTATAAAATAAGAACAGGCTGAAGACGCATGTTCAGTAGTTGACATCATCTTCATTTCACTACTACTGCTGCCTTTGTATTTGACTGAAGAAGCCTACTGTGTAGGCGAAACGTTTCATCAATAAAGATACCCAGATGTTGCACATGTGTCTTAATCTTCAAGCACTTCGATCACTGGCGCCCCCGAACTGGTATTTTTTTGTGTTTAATATGCTGTGATTCGAGCACTCTTGTACCACCGCCCCGCCTTTCTCCAGTAAGTTGTTCACTGTCTTCACCCCACTAACTGTTGTCCACTAACAGCCCACTAACTATTCACTGCTGTCCACTAACCGTCCACTAACTGCTGTTCACTGTCTTCAGCCCACTAACGCCTGCTGCTTCCTCATGTAAGACAGTCGAGAAAGAACAAAAAGACACAGTACTGTGACTGGAACAATACACCAATATCCCGAATATAGGAGAATCTTACGACGACGTTTCGGTCCAACTTGGACCATTTACAAAGTCGCACTGTGTGACTTTGGGTTATTTGTGTACGGTTGAGAAAGATGATTTATTAAAGACCTACCAATGCTATTGAAACTGTTTCGACAGCTTTACTTCTGGTCCACTACAAAGATTCTCGGAGGACAGGACAATCTCAAGGATAGCCTCCAGGACAGTTTCCAGGACAGTTTCCAGGACAGTCTCCAGGACAGTCTTCATTGCAGTCTTCAGGACATCCTTTAGACAGTCTCCAGAACAGTCTCCAGGACAGTCTTCATTGCAGTCTTCAGGACATCCTTTAGACGGTCTCCAGGACAGTCTCCAGGAGGTGATGGTGGGCCAGATGAAGAAGTTCTTTATCAAGATTCCGGTCCAGCATTATACATGCGCCACTGATGGTTCCTGTGTTCCAGGTGACGTTGTTATGAAACCCATAACGATCATACTCTCCTTCATGTTCCGCTCCTCGAGGGCTTAGGTCATTTGTCATGGCTCTTCCAGTTCCAGCTGAGAGTCTTGGCTCTTCCAGTCCCAGCTGAGAGTCTTGGCTCTTCCAGTCCCAGCTGAGAGTCTTGGCTCCTCCAGTCCCAGCTGAGAGTCGTGGCTCTTCCAGTTCCTGTTGAGAGTCGTAGCTCTTCCAGTCCCAGCTGAGAGTTTTGGGACTCTCGGGAGCTTATAACGTGGTATAAACCTTGGTAATAAATACCGACAAGTTGGTTTAGAAAGACACGTAAGCAAACACTATGACATATTTATTAGAAAACGTTTCGGTCCTGGGACTTTTATCACTTCTAACATACAATCAATCTAGTGGATCTTTGTGTTAATTTCAACTTCTTCAAGTATCAGGACAGCTGTTACAAACAGTGCTTTGGGATGGCAATGGCCAGCCCACTCAGTGCTGTGCTTGCCAACCTCTTCATGGAAAACCTAGAGACAGAGAAATTCAGCAGCCTCATTCCCAACACCGTTACCTGGCTAAGATACGTTGATGATATATTGGTTTTCTATCCAAGACGTCTCAATATCCAGGCCCTTCTCAACAAGATCAATGCAACCGAACCATCAATAAAGTTTACACTTGAACTCGAAAACGATGGCAAACTTACTTTCCTCGACGTCCTCCTGTACAGATCTCCCGACAGTGACAAACTTCTCTTCAAAGTGTATAGAAAACCTACCAACAAGGACGATCTTATACACTTTTATTCACACCAAGACACCCGCACTAAGAGAGGAGTCCTCACTGGCTTCTTCTTGAGAGCTCTTCGCATCTCCAGCCCTTGTTTTCTAGAAGAAGAATGCACTTACATAACACAAGCCTTTACACGTCTTCAGTTCCCATCTTTCTTCATCCGAGATTGCAGACTCAAGGCACAAGCTATCCTCAACAAACCGCCCATGGAACAGCCCCCTAAGCAGTTCATAGTGCTCCCATGTGGTGATGTTGCCACGAATACTCGCTGGGCACTTGCTAAGAGTAACATCAACGTTTCCACCATAAACACATCATCTATCAAAGACCTCACTACGAAACGCAGCCCCACACCTCTAACTTCTACAGCAGGCGTCTACACTATCCCTTGTGGGTTCTGTCCCAAGAAATATGTAGGCGAGACAGGCAGAGATCTTGCAGTCCGCCTGAATGAGCATCGAAATGCCTCTAACAGAGACGATGTAAGGTACGCCTGTGTCCTCCACAGAGACTCCACGGGGCATTTGATGAACTGGAATGAGGCACAACTCGTTCTCACAGAACCTGACCTCAGACGCCGACGGTGCCTAGAAGCCTCACTAATCGCCGTCACCGACACTATAGAACGCAACACTGGAAACTACAAAATTTCAAAAACATTGGCATACATGATACTTAAGCACCACCAACCCAACAACACAGGAGTCACATGATTTCATCGTCTACCCGTCCTCATCCCAACATGACATTCCTCAGGTCACCGTGCGTCACTCACACCTCACTCTCCGCCTATATATATAATGTCTTTCTACCTCTGTATGTTAGAAGTGATCAAAGTCCCAGGACCGAAACGTTTTCTAATAAATATGTCATAGTGTTTGCTTACGTGTCTTTCTAAACCAGCTTATAACATGTATTTCCTGAGGCCTGGATTGGAAGTCCATTACTTCCCTCCCATCTATGTTAATCATCGTTTTTCCAGCCTAGTGGACGACAGCAATTAGGACACTGCTTTGAGGATCTGAGAAATCTCCTCCAGATGCCTCATTCCCTGACAGCGGATCGATGGGCAGTTGATATCAGCTGGGAGAGGTTGTTGCCTGATGGCAGTTAGGTATCTTTATTCCGAAACGTTTCGCTTACACGGTAGGCTTCTTCAGTCCAGTACAGAAGAGTAAGCAGAATCAGTAGAGATGTAAAGACGATGTCATCAGTCCATCACCCTTAAAGACGTAGTTTTGAGGTGGTCAGTCCCTCATCCTGGAGAAGAGTTTTGCTCCAGCACCCTCTTCACTATTCTCTGTGCTGTCTGAAGACGAAGAGGAACATACGACAGCAGTAGATGCAGCTTCCTTCCTCTGGTCTTCCTATAGCACTTCCTGGATGGGCTGTTGTTCACTTACTTCATTCCTGACCTCATTCCTCAAAACCATCATGTTTTAATTATTTATCCAGACGATCTTGGAGGGTTTGTTTCCCCGTCTTAAGGGGCACCTAAGTACCTCTGTCTTCTAATATACACAGGTCTGAGCTGTTGCACAATAATTTGCACAGGTCTGAGCTGTTGCACAATAATTTGCACAGGTCTCAGATGTTACACAATAATTTGCACAGGTCTCAGATGTTGCACAATAATTTGCACAGGTCTCAGATGTTGCACAATAATTTGCACAGGTCTCAGATGTTGCACAATAATTTGCACAGGTCTCAGATGTTGCACAATAATTTGCACAGGTCTCAGATGTTGCACAATAATTTGCACAGGTCTCAGATGTTGCACAATAATTTGCACAGGTCTCAGATGTTGCACAATAATTTGCACAGGTCTCAGCTGTACTCACACCTCTACAACACAAAGATTTGTTAAGTTATACCGTGAATTAAGGAAAGATCCTGGACTTCACCTTACGAAAAAAAGTAAATGTGATAGTAATTATGGACAAGGTAGATTATAGTGGAAAAATTAACATATTATACACAAATAACCCGCACATAGGAGAGAGGAGCTTAGAACGACGACGTTTCGGTCCGACTTGGACCATTTACAAAGTCACACTGAAACGTCTTGGTAAACTATGTGCGGGTTATCTGTGTACTGTTCCAGTCACGGTATTGTGACTTCCTGTTATTCACGAATATATTATTAGAAGACGGGAACTTATGTGCCTCTTAAACCAGGCGAGTTTTCTCTCAGTCTTAAATTATATCTTCAGGTCTGTAGTTCACACTGATCCTGCTCGTCCGGGTTTTTTTCTAAGGATATTGACGATCTTCCTCTGCCATCGTAATCAACAGTGTTTCCTGACGAAGGACGTTGAAGAGGAAATGCTAGGAAGTCGCTAAAGACCTCCTCAATAATAATAATAATAATAATAATAATAATAATAATAATAATAATAATAATAATAATAATAATAATAATAATAATAATCCTTGTTTCTACAAGTACATGATACAACTTATACAGACCATGGCTGACATCAATGACATACAGAAAGTCCCTGGTTATGAAGAGCATCTCGCACAAATTAGGTTCATTTTGTTCCCAGGATGCGACCTACACCGATCCACTAACATCCAGGTACCTACTTGCTGTTAGGTGAAGATGGACAGCACGTGTCTTAAGGAAAAACTCCCCAGTATTTCCACTAATCCCGGGGATCGCACCACGGACCTCAGTGTGTGAGCTGAGCGCGCTACGAGCCGAGCTACGGGACACTATTTCAAATGCTGGATCTCTCCACCTTGTTCTTCCAGTCCAAGACTTCTTAGCCAGGTGATGGCAGAAAAATCTAATCATAACATTACATTTGATTGGTAATTTGGTTCCTACCACCAACTGCACCCACCTCGGCCCCAATAAGCAGATGTCACTGTAAACACAGGTGGTCTACGCATTTTCTTTCATCATAATCACAACTGAATTTTGAAAATGAAAGAGAAAATGCCACATGGTGTGAAAATTGATCCCATGGAGGTAACCTCCATTACATTTCGACAGGCTGGCCCACGGGGGAAAATTACCCTTAACAAATGTGTATTTACTGCTAGATGAACGAGGGCAAGAGACGCGAGGATACTTGCTCACATGTCTCATCCTACCCGGGAATCCAACCCTTGTCCTTTCGGTTGGGAAATTAAGGCTTTACCACTGAGGCGCGAGTCAAGTAACTAAGCTGCAGTGAACTTAAAGTTAAACCCCAAAGTCACACAACGCTAAAAATATATATCAACGATATATATTTTTCTTTTTTTTGGCGCATCATTCGTCTCCCAGCAAGGCAGGATGACCGAAGGAAAGAAACATATTCACCATCACTCACTCAACAGCCGCCTCTCCAGAGTGCGCGGACATCAAATTGAATTCCTCTTTATTTCAAGATTAGATAATAGCTTTTATCTGATTAATCTTGAGTTAAGACTTAAGTCAAGATGACCTCGAGTAACAGAAGATCAAGTCAAAGGATCACTTACACATATACCTCCAGGTACAACTTTACCCTGGGACACTGACTCTAAGTCATAACATGGATTTATAATTAGACGTTCGAGAAAAACAAAAATCTCAACACCCTGGCTGCAATAATATCCAGCACCATGGCTGCAATAATATCCAGCACCATGGCTGCAATAATATCCAGCACCATGGCTGCAACAATATCCAGCACCATGGCTGCAACAATATCCAGCACCATGGCTGCAACAATATCCAGCACCATGGCTGCAACAATATCCAGCACCATGGCTGCAATAATATCCAGCACCATGGCTGCAATAATATCCAGCACCATGGCTGCAATAATATCCAGCACCATGGCTGCAACAATATCCAGCACCATGGCTGCAACAATATCCAGCACCATGGCTGCAACAATATCCAGCACCCTGGCTGCAACAATATCCAGCACCATGGCTGCAACAATATCCAGCACCATGGCTGCAACAATATCCAGCACCATGGCTGCAACAATATCCAGCACCATGGCTGCAACAATATCCAGCACCATGGCTGCAATAATATCCAGCACCATGGCTGCAACAATATCCAGCACCATGGCTGCAACAATATCCAGCACCATGGCTGCAATAATATCCAGCACCATGGCTGCAACAATATCCAGCACCATGGCTGCAACAATATCCAGCACCATGGCTGCAACAATATCCAGCACCATGGCTGCAACAATATCCAGCACCATGGCTGCAATAATATCCAGCACCATGGCTGCAATAATATCCAGCACCATGGCTGCAACAATATCCAGCACCATGGCTGCAACAATATCCAGCACCATGGCTGCAATAATATCCAGCACCATGGCTGCAATAATATCCAGCACCATGGCTGCAACAATATCCAGCACCATGGCTGCAACAATATCCAGCACCATGGCTGCAACAATATCCAACACCATGGCTGCAACAATATCCAGCACCATGGCTGCAACAATATCCAGCACCATGGCTGCAACAATATCCAGCACCATGGCTGCAACAATATCCAGCACCATGGCTGCAACAATATCCAGCACCATGGCTGCAACAATATCCAGCACCATGGCTGCAACAATATCCAGCACCATGGCTGCAACAATATCCAGCACCAGGGCTGCAACAATATCCAGCACCATGGCTGCAATAATATCAAGCACCATGGCTGCAACAATATCCAGCACCATGGCTGCAACAATTCACAACACCCAGGATGCAACAATTCACAACACCCAGGTTGCAACAATTCACAACACCCAGGTTGCAACAATTCACAACACCCAGGTTGCAACAATTCACAACACCCAGGTTGCAACAATTCACAACACCCAGGTTGCAACAATTCACAACACTCAGGATGAAACAATTCACAACACCCAGGTTGCAACAATTCACAACACCCAGGTTGCAACAATTCACAACACCCAGGTTGCAACAATTCACAACACCCACGTTGCAACAATTCACAACACCCAGGTTGCAACAATTCACAACACCCAGGTTGCAACAATTCACAACACCCAGGTTGCAACAATTCACAACACCCAGGATGCAACAATTCACAACACCCAGGATGCAACAATTCACAACACCCAGGATGCAACAATTCACAACACCCAGGTTGCAACAATTCACAACCCCCAGGATGAAACAATTCACAACACCCAGGTTGCAACAATTCACAACACTCAGGATGCAACAATTCACAACACCCAGGATGAAACAATTCACAACACCCAGGTTGCAACAATTCACAACACCCAGGATGCAACAATTCACAACACCCAGGATGAAAGAATTCACAACACCCAGGTTGCAACAATTCACAACACCAAGGATGCAACAATTCACAACACCCAGGATGAAACAATTCACAACACCCAGGTTGCAACAATTCACAACACCCAGGATGCAACAATTCACAACACCCAGTATACAACAATTCACAACACCCAGGATGCAACAATTCACAACACCCAGGATGCAACAATTCACAACCCCCAGGATGCAACAATTCACAACACCCAGGATGCAACAATTCACAACACCCAGGATGCAACAATTCACAACACCCAGGTTGCAACAATTCACAACACCCAGGATGCAACAATTCACAACACCCAGGTTGCAACAATTCACAACACCCAGGTTGCAACAATTCACAACACCCAGGTTGCAACAATTCACAACACCCAGGTTGCAACAATTCACAACACCCAGGTTGCAACAATTCACAACACCTAGGATGCAACAATTCACAACACCCAGGTTGCAACAATTCACAACACCTAGGATGCAACAATTCACAACACCCAGGTTGCAACAATTCACAACACCCAGGATGCAACAATTCACAACACCTAGGTTGCAACAATTCACAACACCCAGGTTGCAACAATCCACAACACCCAGGATGCAACAATTCACATCACCTAGGTTGCAACAATTCACAACACCCAGGTTGCAACAATTCACAACACCCAGGTTACAACAATTCACAACACCCAGGATGCAACAATTCACAACACCCAGGTTTCAACAATTCACAACACCCAAGATGCAACAATTCACAACACCTAGGATGCAACAATTCACAACACCCAGGATGAAACAATTCACAACACCCAGGATGCAACAATTCACAACACCTAGGTTGCAACAATTCACAACACCCAGGATGCAACAATTCAGAACACCCAGAATGCAACAATTCACAACACCCAGGATGCAACAATTCACAACACCCAGGATGCAACAATTCACAACACCCAGGTTGCAACAATTCACAACACCCAGGATGCAACAATTCACAACACCCAGGATGCAACAATTCACAACACCCAGGTTGCAACCATTCACAACACCCAGGATGCAACAATTCACAACACCCAGGATGCAACAATTCACAACACCCAAGATGCAACAATTCACAACACCTAGGATGCAACAATTCACATCACCCAGGATGAAACAATTCACAACACCCAGGATGCAACAATTCACAACACCCAAGATGCAACAATTCACAACACCTAGGATGCAACAATTCACAACACCCAGGATGAAACAATTCACAACACCCAGGATGCAACAATTCACAACACCCAGGTTGCAACAATTCACAACACCCAGGTTGCAACAATTCACAACACCCAGGATGCAACAATTCACAACACCCAGGTTGCAACAATTCACAACACCCAGGATGCAACAATTCACAACACCCAGGTTGCAACAATGCACAATTCACAACCCAGGCAACAATTGCAACAATTTCAACAACATTCACCAGTTGCAACAATTGCAACAATTCACAACACCCAGGTTGCAACAATTCACAACACCCAGGATGCAACAATTCACAACACCCAGGTTGCAACAATTCACAACACCTAGGATGCAACAATTCACAACACCCAGGTTGCAACAATTCACAACACCTAGGATGCAACAATTCACAACACCCAGGTTTCAACAATTCACAACACCCAGGATGCAACAATTCACAACACCCAGGATGCAAAAATTCACAACACCTAGGTTGCAACAATTCACAACACCCAGGTTGCAACAATTCACAACACCCAGGTTGCAACAATTCACAACACCCAGGATGCAACAATTCACAACACCCAGGTTGCAACAATTCACAACACCCAAGATGCAACAATTCACAACACCTAGGATGCAACAATTCACAACACCCAGGATGAAACAATTCACAACACCCAGGATGCAACAATTCACAACACCTAGGTTGCAACAATTCACAACACCCAGGTCACAACACCCAGGATGCAACAATTCACAACACCCAGGATGCAACAATTCACAACACCCAGGTTGCAACAATTCACAACACCCAGGATGCAACAATTCACAACACCCAGGTTGCAACAATTCACAACACCCAGGATGCAACAATTCACAACACGAAGGATGCAACAATTCACAACACCCAGGATGCAACAATTCACAACACCCAGGATGCAACAATTCACAACACCCACGTTGCAACAATTCACAACACCCAGGATGCAACAATTCACAACACCCAGGTTGCAACAATTCACAACACCCAGGATGCAACAATTCACAACACCCAGGTTGCAACAATTCACAACACCCAGGATGCAACAATTCACAACACCCAGGTTGCAACAATTCACAACACCCACGTTGCAACAATTCACAACACCCAGGATGCAACAATTCACAACACCCAGGTTGCAACAATTCACAACACCCAGGATGCAACAATTCACAACACCCAGGTTGCAACAATTCACAACACCCAGGATGCAACAATTCACAACACCCAGGTTGCAACAATTCACAACACCCAGGATGCAACAATTCACAACACCCAGGTTGCAACAATTCACAACACCCAGGATGCAACAATTCACAACACCCAGGATGCAACAATTCACAACACCCAGGATGCAACAATTCACAACACCCAGGATGCAACAATTCACAACACCCAACAAATTACACGAGATAGCTTTAGGCGTATTTTTTTTATTCTTCCTGGAGTTGAGAACGGCCCTGCATTGACCGAAACGTCAAGTGCAGGTTCAACTCCACATATCTGTTGCCTGCCGTCAATACTGACAGCAAGCAACAGATATACCCCCGTGGGTCTACCGTCACTACTGACAGCAGGCAACAGATATATCCCCGTGGGTCTACCGTCAATACTGACAGCAGGCAACAGATATACCCCCGTGGGTCTACCGTCAATACTGACAGCAGGCAACAGATATACCCCACGTGGGTCTACCGTCAATACTGACAGCAAGCAACAGATATACCCCCGTGGGTCTACCGCCAATACTGACAGCAAGCAACAGATATACCCCACGTGGGTCTACCGTCAATACTGACAGCAGGCAACAGATATACCCCCGTGGGTCTACCGTCAATACTGACAGCAAGCAACAGATATACCCCACGTGGGTCTACCGTCAATACTGACAGCAGGCAACATATATACCCCCGTGGGTCTACCGTCAATACTGACAGCAGGCAACATATATACCCCCCGTGGGTCTACCGTCAATACTGACAGCAGGCAACATATATACCCCCGTGGGTCTACCGTCAATACTGACAGCAGGCAACATATATACCCCCGTGGGTCTACCGTCAATACTGACAGCAGGCAACATATATACCCCCGTGGGTCTACCGTAAATACTGACAGCAGGCAACAGATATACCCCACGTGGGTCTACCGTCAATACTGACAGCAGGCAACAGATATACCCCACGTGGGTCTACCGTCAATACTGACAGTAGGCAACAGATATATCCCCCGTGGGTCTACCGTCAATACTGAGAGTAAGCAACAGATATACCCCCGTGGGTTTACCGTCAGTACTGACAGTAAGCAACAGATATATCCCCCGTGGGTCTACCGTCAATAATGACAGCAAGCAACAGATATACCCCACGTGGGTCTACCGTCAATACTGACAGCAGGCAACAGATATATCCCCCTTGGGTCTACCGTCAATACTGAGAGTAAGCAACAGATATACCCCCGTGGGTTTACCGTCAGTACTAACAGCAAGCAACAGATATATCCCCCGTGGGTTTACCGTCAGTACTGACAGCATGTAACAGATATAACCCCTGTGGGTCTACCGTCAATACTGACAGCAGGCAACAGATATAACCCCCGTGGGTCTACCGTCAATACTGACAGCAGGCAACAGATATACCCCCGTGGGTCTACCGTCAATACTGACAGCAGGCAACAGATATACCCCGTGGGTCTACCGTCAATACTGACAGCAGGCAACAGATATACCCCCGTGGGTCTACCGTCAATACTCGTGGTCTACCGTCTACAATACTGACAGCAGGCAACAGATATACCCCCGTGGGTCTACCGCAGGCAACAGATAACCCCATGTGGGTCTACCGTCAATACTGACAGCAGGCCTATACCCCCGTGGGTCTACCGTCAATACTGACAGCAGGCAACAGATATACCCCCGTGGGTCTACCGTCAATACTGACAGCAGGCAACAGATAACAGATATACCCCCGTGGGTCTACCGTCAATACTGACAGCAGGCAACAGATATACCCCCGTGGGTCTACCGTCAATACTGACAGCAGGCAACAGATATACCCCCGTGGGTCTACCGTCAATACTGACAGCAGGCAACAGATATACCCCCGTGGGTCTACCGTCAATACTGACAGCAGGCAACAGATATACCGCCAATACTGACAGCAGGCAACAGATATACCCCCGTGGGTCTACCGTCAATACTGACAGCAGGCAACAGATATACATCCATTGGGGAAGTACCACAATAAATATCCCGCCTCAAGGGAGGAATATTAAGTGCAGGAAACAAAGGAGGCAATACTTTTAGGTATCCCCCAGTGAGGAATAACACTGAGAGAGAGAGAGAGAGAGAGAGAGAGAGAGAGAGAGAGAGAGAGAGAGAGAGAGAGAGAGAGAGAGAGAGAGAGAGAGAGAGAGAGAGAGAGAGAGAGAGAGAGAGACGGGCAGAAAGCAGCAACTTCACTCTGGCTGTACCCTTCTCCAGAACATCACTCCATCTGAGATCATACATGCCCAGGATGACTCGAGTATGGAACACATTCATACAGCATAATGATGTCAACGAGATAAAGTCAGTTGATCAAATGAAAATGCTGGCCCACAGATGGCTCCAACTTCATCCTGTTCCCTACTTGTATGTCTCATAACAATAAAAATGCTTTCAAATGAGCTGATGTAGGTAACAGCTCTTAGCTTGTCAATAAAGCTAGGGATCCTTAACCTTGTCAAACCCTGTGTAAAAAAAAAAAAAAAAAAAAAAGAAAAAGAGAGAGAGAGAGAGAGAGAGAGAGAGAGAGAGAGAGAGAGAGAGAGAGAGAGAGAGAGAGAGAGGGCGAGAGAGAGAGAGAGAGAGAGAGAGAGAGAGAGAGAGAGAGAGAAAGAATTAGCTCTTTTCCTTACTTTAACTAGCTCCTGCCGTTCTAAAGTTCCAGCTGTGTCTGGCGTCCACCAGTTCAACTCTTTTTTTCTCCGGAACTTTTCAAAACTTTTCCCATTAAGTTTCAATATTTCAGTTGCTCAAACTTACAAAACTTTTACGAAGTTTGAAAAACTTTTACTAATTTTCAAACGTTTTTCGTAAACTTTCGAGTTTTTTCTCGCGAACTTTCAAACGTTGTTTTATACACGTTTATTTATTTATTTAGTTTTACGAGTCTTCATATTTTCTCGTTTTGGTCACAGCAACACCTCAGGTCACAACACCTCAGGTCACAGCACCTCAGGTCACAGCAACACCTCAGGTCACAGCACCTCAGGTCACAGCACCTCAGGTCACAGCACCTCAGGTCACAGCAACACCTCAGGTCACAACACCTCAGGTCACAGCAACACCTCAGGTCACAACACCTCAGGTCACAGCAACACCTCAGGTCACAGCACCTCAGGTCACAGCAACACCTCAGGTCACAACACCTCAGGTCACAACACCTCAGGTCACAGCAACACCTCAGGTCACAACACCTCAGGTCACAACACCTCAGGTCACAGCAACACCTCAGGTCACAGCAACACCTCAGGTCACAACACCTCAGGTCACAACACCTCAGGTCACAGCAACACCTCAGGTCACAACACCTCAGGTCACAACACCTCAGGTCACAACACCTCAGGTCACAGCAACACCTCAGGTCACAGCAACACCTCAGGTCACAACACCTCAGGTCACAACACCTCAGGTCACAGCAACACCTCAGGTCACAACACCTCAGGTCACAGCAACACCTCAGGTCACAGCAACACCCCAGGTCACAGCAACACGTCAGGTCACAATAACACCTCAGGTCACAACAACACCTCAGGTCACAGCAACACCCCAGGTCACAGCAACTCCTCAGGTCACAACAACACCTCAGGTCACAACAGCACCTCAGGTCACAGCAACACCTCAGGTCACAACACCTCAGGTCACAACAACACCTCAGGTCACAGCAACACGTCAGGTCACAATAACACCTCAGGTCACAACAACACCTCAGGTCACAGCAACACCCCAGGTCACAGCAACACCTCAGGTCACAACACCTCAGGTCACAACAGCACCTCAGGTCACAGCAACACCTCAGGTCACAGCAACACCTCAGGTCACAACATCTCAGGTCACAGCAACACCTCAGGTCACAGCAACACCTCAGGTCACAGCAACACCTCAGGTCACAGCAACACCTCAGGTCACAGCAACACCTCAGATCACAACACCTCAGGTCACAGCAACACCTCAGGTCACAACAACACCTCAGGTCACAACAACACCTTAGGTCACAGCAACACCTCAGGTCACAACACCTCAGGTCACAGCAACACCTCAGGTCACAGCAACACCTCAGGTTACAGCAATACTTCAGGTCACAACACCTCAGGTAACAGCAACACCTCAGATCACAGCAACACTTCAGGTAAAAGCACCTCAGGTCACAGGAACACCTCAGGTCACAGCAACAGCTCAGATCACAGCACCTCCTCAGGTCACAGCACGTCAGAAACACACAGTGTTGAGATACAGCTGGTAGAAATGCTTCTACCCTCCCCTCACCCCTCCCCACCCCTCACTACCCTCCCTCACCCCTCACTACCCTCCCCTCACCCCTCACCACCCATCCCTCACCCCTCACAACCCTCCCCTCACCCCTCACCCCTCCCCCTCACCCCTCACCCCTCACCCCTCACCACCCATCCCTCACCCCTCACTACCCTCCCCTCACCCCTCACCACCCATCCCTCACCCCTCACTACCCCTCCCCTCACCCCTCCCCACCCCTCACTACCCCCCTCACTACCCTCCCTCGCCCCTCACTACCCTCCCCTCACCCCTCACCACCCATCCCTCACCCCTCACTACCCCCCTCGCCCCTCACCATCCTCCCCTCACCCCTCACTACCCTCCCCTCACCCCTCACAATCCGCCCCTCACACTCACTACCCTCCCCTCGCCCCTCACCATCCTCCCCTCACCCCTCACTACTCCACCCTCCCCTCACACTCACCACCCATCCCTCGCCCCTCACCATCCTCCCCTCACACTCACCACCCATCCCTCGCCCCTCACTACCCTCCCCTCACCCCTCACCACCCATCCCTCGCCCCTCACCATCCTCCCCTCACACTCACCACTGCCATGTTATCTTGCGAGGAAGTCTTATCTTCATGGTAATCTATTTTTTCCTCCTGAATGTTTTAATGTATTGTGTGTGTGTGTGTGTGTGAGTGTGTGTGTGTGTGTGTGTGTGTGTGTGTGTGTGTGAGAGTGTGTGTGTGAGAGTGTACTCACCTAGTTGAGGTTGCAGGGGTCGAGTCCAAGCTCCTGGCCCCGCCTCTTCACTGGTCGCTACTAGGTCACTCTCCCTGAATCATGAGCTTTATCGTACCTCTGCTTAAAGGTATGTATGGATCCTGACTCCACTACATCGCTTCCCAAACTATTCCACTTCCTGACTACTCTGTGGCTGAAGAAATACTTCCTAACATCCCTTTGATTCATCTGTGTCTTCAACTTCCAACTGTGTCCCTTGTTACTGTGTCCAGTCTCTGGAACATCCTGTCTTTGTCCACCTTGTCAATTCCTCTCAGTATTTTAAAAGTCGTTATCAGGTCCCCCCTATCTCTCCTGTCCTCCAGTGTCGTCAGGTTGATTTCCCTTAACCTCTCCTCATAGGACATACCTCTTAGCTCTAGGACTAGTCTTGTTGCAAACCTTTGCACTTTCTCTAAGTTTCTTTACATGCTTGGCTAGGTGTGGGTTCCAAACTGGTGCCGCATACTCCAATATGGGCCTAACGTACACGGTGTACAGGGTCCTGAACGATTCCTTATTAAGATGTCGGAATGCTGTTCTGAGGTTTGCCAGGCGCCCATATGCTGCAGCAGTTATTTGGTTGATGTGCGCTTCAGGAGATGTGCCTGGTGTTATACTCACCCCAAGATCTTTTTCCTTGAGTGATGCTTGTAGTCTCTGACCCCCTAGACTGTACTCCATCTGCGGTCTTCTTTGCCCTTCCCCAATCCTCATGACTTTGCACTTGGTGGGATTGAACTCCAGGAGCCAGTTGCTGGACCAGGTCTGCAGCCTGTCCAGATCCCTTTGTATTTCTGCCTGGTCTTCGATCGAATGAACTCTTCTCATCAACTTCACGTCATCTGCAAACAGTGACACCTCGGAGTTTATTCCTTCCGTCATGTCGTTCACAAATACCAGAAACAGCACTGGTCCTAGGACTGACCCCTGTGGGACCCCGCTGGTCACAGGTGCCCACTCTGACACCTCGCCTCGTACCATTACTCGCTGCTGTCTTCCTGACAAGTATTCCCTGATCCATTGCAGTGCCTTCCCTGTTATTCCTGCTTGGTCCTCCAGTTTTTGCACTAATCTCTAGTGTGGTACTGTGTCAAACGCCTTCTTGCAGTCTAAGAAAATGCAATCCACCCACCCCTCTCTCTCTTGTCTTACTGCTGTCACCATGTCATAGAACTCCAGTAGGTTTGTGACACAGGATTTCCCGTCTCTGAAACCATGTTGTCTGCTGGTGATGAGATCATTCCTTTCTAGATGTTCCACCATTCTTCTCCTGACAATCTTTTCCATGATTTTGCATGCTATACATGTCAGTGACACTGGTCTGTAGTTTAGTGCTTCATGTCTGTCTCCTTTTTTAAAGATTGGTACCACATTTGCTGTCTTCCATGCCTCAGGCAATCTCCCTGTTTCGATAGATGTATTGAATATTGTTGTTAGGGGTACACATAGCACCTCTGCTCCCTCTCTCAGGACCCATGGAGAGATGTTATCTGGCCCCATTGCCTTTGAGGTATCTAGCTCACTCAGAAGCCTCTTCACTTCTTCCTCGGTTGTGTGTACTGTGTCCAGCACATGGTGTACCCCACCTCTCCGTCTTTCTGGAGCCCCTTCTGTCTCCTCTGTGAACACTTCTTTGAATCTCTTGTTGAGTTCCTCACATACTTCACTGTCATTTCTTCTTGTCTCTCCTCCTTCCTTCCTTAGCCTGATTACCTGGTCCTTGACGGTTGTTTTCTTCCTGATGTGGCTGTATAACAGCTTCGGGTCAGATTTGGCTTTTGCTGCTATGTCGTTTTCATATTGACGTTGGGCCTCCCTTCTTATCTGTGCATATTCGTTTCTGGCTCTACGACTGCTCTCCTTATTCTCCTGGGTCCTTTGCCTTCTATATTTCTTCCATTCCCTAGCACACTTGGTTTTTGCCTCCTTGCATCTTTGAGTGAACCATGGGCTCATCCTGGCTTTTTCATTATTCCTGTTACCCTTGGGTACAAACCTCTCCTCAGCCTCCTTGCACATTGTGACTACATATTCCATCATCTCATTAACTGGTTTCCCTGCCAGTTCTCTGTCCCACTGAACCTCATTCAGGAAGTTCCTCATTCCTGTGTAGTCCCCTTTCCTGTAGTTTGGTTTCATTCGTCCTGGCCTTCCTGCTTCCCCCTCCACTTGTAGCTCTACTGTGTAATCGAAGCTCAAAACCACATGATCGCTGGCCCCAAGGGGTCTTTCATATGTGATGTCCTCAATATCTGCACTACTCAAGGTGAATACTAAGTCCAGTCTTGCTGGTTCATCCTCTCCTCTCTCTCTTGTAGTGTCCCTTACGTGTTGGTACATGAAGTTTACCAGTACCACCTCCATCATCTTAGCCCTCCATGTATCTTGGCCCCCATGTGGCTCCAAGTTCTCCCATTTGATCTCCTTGTGGTTAAAGTCGCCCATGATCAGGAGCTTTGCCCTGCATGTATGAGCTCTTCTGGCCACTGCAGCCAGTGTGTCAATCATCGCTCTATTGCTCTCGTCATACTCTTGCCTTGGCCTCCTGCTGTTCTGTGGTGGGTTATACATCACTGCTATTACCACCTTGGGACCTCCAGAGTGAAGCGTTCCCGCTATGTAATCACTTTCTTCTCCACTGTCTCCTCTCTCCAGCTCATCAAAATTCCAGCGATTTTTGATCAGCAATGCCACTCCTTCACCCCCCTGTTCCCTCTGTCTTTCCTCAGGATTTGGTATCCCGTTGGAAAGATGGCATCTGTTATCATACCTGTAAGCTTGGTTTCTGTGAGAGCTATGATGTCTGGTGATGCCTCTTTGACTCTTTCATGCCACTCCTCCCACTTATTTGTTATTCCATCAGCGTTTGTGTACCATACCTTCAGTTTCCTTTTTAACACTGTGGTTTGGGGGGCCTGTGAGGGTGGGAGACCTGGTAGCATACTGTGGGATTCTATAGCTTGGTGTTGGGTGGAGGCTGTGGTTATGGATTGTAGTGTGCATTGGGATGGTGTGATAGGTTGTATGTTTCTGAGAATAGTGTGTGTGTGCTTGCCCTTGCTGTTCTGTTCTGCTCTGACTGACCTCTGCTGGTTCCATCCTTGTCTCTTTCCCTAGCTCCTTTTGCATTTTTGTCCTCTCCCTCAGCTGCTGTTGTTCTGATTGTGTTCTGTCTCTGTCTAGGAACACCCTCTTGTACTCTTCCGAGTATTTCAATCGTGGTTTCTCTTGGAGGATCCTGTTCCGCACTGTTTCCGTCCTGAGAATCAGCTTGATTGGTCGGTTTCTCCCATTCGAGTACCCCCCTATTCTCTGAAAATTTACAATCTCGTCCATCTCTTCACCTATTTCCGTGATGATTTTCTCAATCTCCTTTCTTTCTTCCTGCTGCTTTTCAGTGTGTGTCCTTTCCTCTCACTCCTGAAGCCAATGGATAAACACTGATTTTGCCCTTTCCTCCTCCCATTGCCTCACCCTCCGTGACTCTGGATCCTGCCTGTATGTGGTCAGTTTCTCCCTTGATTTTTCCAGTGGCTCTTGATAGCATGGTTGTGCCTCAGCATTCAACCTATCACCCTCTCCATCTGCAACCAGCTGTTCTTTCCTTTCACTCCTTGGCAGGCTGATATGACCTTAGCATAATTCATAATTCCTTCCTTCCTGTTCGGCCTCGCAGCTTCATATGCTGTGTCTTCTCTGGTCACTGCCCCTGTAACTCGCTTCAGCTTATTTATCTCAACTTCTTGGACCCTTATCTTGGCTACTGCAGTTTCGACTTGTGCCTCCCAATTCTTTGTCTCCTTCTCCAACCTCTTTTCCAATTTCACAGAGAGCTCTTTCTCCATTTTTTCAGGAGAGAGAAAGAGAGGAAGAGAGGAAAAGAGAGAGGAAGAGAGAGAAAAGGAGAAAGAGAGAGGGAAAGAGAGAGAGAGGAAGAGAGAGAGAGAGGAATAGAGAGAGAGGAAGGGAGAGAAAGAGGAAGAGAGGGAGAGGAAGAGACAGAAAGAGTAAGAGAAAGAGAGAGAGAGAAAAAGAGAGAGAGACAGAGAAGAATAGAGAGAGAGAAGAATAGAAAGAGAGAGAGAGAGGAAGAGAGGAAAAGAGACAAAGAGGCGGAGAGAGAAGGAAGGGTTAGAGGGTCAATTCACATAAAGGTGTGAAATCCTGTATATGTGTGTGTATGTGTATGTATATGTGTGTATGTGTGTGTGTGTGTGTGTGTGTGTGTGTGT
>NC_091356.1:12602580-12627580 GCF_038502225.1 Cherax quadricarinatus | reverse complement strand
CAATTAAGCTAGGGATCCTTAACCTTGTCAAACCCTGTGTAAAAAAAAAAAAGAGAGAGGGAGAGAGAGAGAGAGATAGTGAGTGAGAGAGGGAGGGAGAGAGAGAGGGAGATAGTGAATGAGAGAGGGAGGGAGAGCTCTGAGAGACAACGATGGTAATGGTAGAGACAGGACTTCCATCGATCTCCTACCATTCCCTCATGGTAACACGTCACCCATTACTGCCTGACACTGTCTTCACTACTGGCACTGTCTTCACTACTGGAACTGTATCACTACTGGCACTGTGTTCAGTACTAGAATTGTTCACTACTAGCACTGTCTTCACTACTGGCACTCTCTCCACTGCTGCCACTGTCTTCCCTGCTGGCACTGTCTTCACTACTGGCACTGTCTTCACTACTGGCCCTGCCTTCACCACTGGCACTGTCTTCACTACTGGCACTGTCTTCACTACAGCCACTGTATCACTACTGGCACTGTCTTCTCTACTGGCACTATCTTCACTACTGGTACTGTAACACTACTGGCACTGTCTTCTCTACTGGCACTGTCTTCACTACTGGCACTGTCTTCACCACTGACACGGCCCTCACTATTGGCACCGTCTTCACTACTGGCACTGTCTTCACTACTGGTACTGTCTTCTCTACTGACACTGTCTTCACTACTGGCACTGTCTTCACTGCTAGCACTGTATCACTACTGGCACTGTCTTCAATACTGGCACTGTCTTTACTACTGGCACTGTCTTCACTACTTGCACTATATCACTACTGGCACTGTCTTCAATGACACTGTCTTCACTACTGGCACTGTCTTCATTACTGGCTGTCTTCACTACTAGCACTGTCTTCACTGACACTGCCTTCACTACTGGCACTGTCTTCACTACTGGCATTGATTTCACCATTGGCACTGCCTTCATCACTGGCACTTTCTTCACCATTGGCACTGTCTTCACCACTGGCACTTTCTTCACCATTGGCACTGTCCTCACCACTGGCACTATCTTCACTACTGGCACTGTCTTCACTACTGGCATTGATTTCATCACTGGCACTTTCTTCACCATTGGCACTGTCTTCACCACTGGCACTTTCTTCACCATTAGCACATTCCTCACTACTAGCACTTTCTTCACTACTGGCACTGTCTTCACTATTGGCACTTTCTTCACCACTGGCACTGTCTTCACCATTAGCACTTTCTTCACCACTGGCACTGTCCTCACCACTGGCACTGTCTTCACCACTGACATTGTCTTCACCACTGACACTGTCTTCATCACTGGCACAGTCTTCACCACTGGCACAGTTTTCACTACTGGCACTGTCTTCACTACTGGCACTGTCTTCACTGACACTGTCTTCACTGACACTGTCTTCACTGGCACTGTTTTAATAAATAGTTCCCTGACAAAACAACTTTTAAATCCAAGGATCATGACAGCGGTTTCAAGCTTAAGACAGTAATTGTCTGCAGACGCCACTGTCAAGACACCTCCAGACACACAGGCTGCTGCACTATGTATACACTGCATATATATATATATATATATATATATATATATATATATATATATATATATATATATATATATATATATATATATATATATATATATATATATATATATATATATATGTATGTATATATATATATATATATATATATATATATATATATATATATATATATATATATATATATATATATATATATATATATGTATATATATGTAAATATAAGAACATAAGAAAGGAGAAACACTGCAGCAGGCCTGTTGGCCCATACTAGGCAGGTCCTTCACAATCCAAGAAACAAGCCCTGATAACTCCATTCACTCATGTTCAAGTCCCACTCAAATCCAACCCCTCTCACTCGTATATTTATCCAACCTAAATTTGAAACTACCCAAGGTTTTAGCCTCAATAACCCAACTAGGCAGACTGCTCCACTCATCAACTACCCTATTTCCAAACCAATACTTTCCTATATTCTTTCTAAATCTAATATATATTACTGCATATATTTATATGTAGTTACAGTAGCAGAGTTATGTTTGCGTTGCCTCGTCTTTAGTAATCTGTTTATCGTATAATTTATTAAAATTTGCAGTTATGTCCTGATGTGAGTTATAGACAACTTTCTTCACATAACAACATCTGTATATATATCTGACGTTTTTTTATAGTTTGGCGTTGTAGTGTCTGAGTCCTTTTATATATTTTATACGATCTTCCGGTGACATTATTTTGGTAACAGCAAATCCTAGAACCCCCTCCCTCCCTCCGTCTCTCTCTCTCTCTCTCTCTCTCTCTCTTTTTTTTTTTTTTTTACACAAGGTTTGACAAGGTTAAGGATCCCTAGCTTTATTGACAGCTATTTACAGGTTAAGGATTCCTAACTTTATTGGCAAGCTAAGAACTGTTACCTACATCAGCTCATTTGAAAGCATTTTTATTGTTATGAGACATACAAGTAGGGAACAGAATGAAGTTGGAGCCATCTGTGGGCCAGCATTTTCATTTGATCAACTGACTTTATCTCGTTGACATCATTATGCTGTACGAATGTGTTCCATACTCGAGTCATCCTGGGTATGTATGATCTCAGATGGAGTGATGTTCTGGAGAAGGGTACAGCCAGAGTGAAGTTGCTGCTTTCTGCCCGTCTTGTGGCATAAAAGCTTGTTTCACGCTGTCCTCGAAGTGGATCCAAGTGTGATACTTTGACAATATTGGTCTTGTACATAACAGTAAGGCCACCCACATCCCTCCTGTGTTGAAGGCTCTGCTGAAATGACAGATCTCTCTCTCTCTCTCTCTCTCTCTCTCTCTCTCTCTCTCTCTCTCTCTCTCTCTCTCTCTCTCTCTCTCTCTAACTTTCAGTATTTTGTCACACAGTCTATGTTCTTCATATGACCTGATTTCACTTCTTCCATTTACATTACATTTATCTATATTAAACTCCATCATCGGTCTGTCACTCCACGTGCTCACTTGTCAACATCATCCCGTACACCATAATATGAAAATGTTGATAAATCTGCAAAAATTTACACTCACATTTATTTTTTTGTATTTCACAAAAATTTTTTGCATCATCTGCAGACATATTGTAAATTTTATTATTCCTTCTGGCAAGACACGTATTACAAACTATAAATAGTATTGGAGCCAGTACAGATCCTTGTGGCACCCCACTAGTGACGACGTCCCATCATGACATTTCTTGTAATAAAGTTGTTAGAATTACCGACAATATGTTAAGTAAAAGGACACAAGTGCAACTAATGTGACATTTTACTGTGGCAACGTTTCGCTCTCCAGGAGCTTTATCAAGCCATTACGGCTTGATAAAGCTCCTGGAGAGCGAAACGTTGCCACAATAAATGTCACATTAGTTGCACTTGTGTCCTTTTCCTTAACATGACATTTCTTATTCTCATTTATAACAGTGTGTATATGTGTGTGTGTGTGTCTGTGTACTCACCTAATTGTGGTTGCAGGGTCGAGACTCAGCTCCTGGCCCCGCCTCTTCACTAGGTCCTCTCTCTCCCTGCTCCATGAGCTTTATCATACCTCATCTTAAAGCTATGTATGGTTCCTGCGTCCACTACCTCACTTGCTAAGCTATTCCACTTCCTGACTACTCTATGACTGAAGAAATATTTTCTAACATCCCTTTGACTCATATGGATCTTCAACCTCCAATTGTGGCCCTTTGTTTCTGTGTCCCCTCTCTGGAACATCCTGTCTCTGTCCACCTTCCCAGTTTCAAGGGATGTGCTGAAGATTGTGGTTAGTGGTACACACAACATTTCTGCTCCCTCTCTAAGGACCCACGGGGAGATACTGTCTGGTCCCATTGCCGTTGAGGTTTCAAGGTCCCCTAGCAGCTTCTTCACCTCCTCCTCAGTTGTATGTATGTCATCTAACACTTGTTGGTATATTCCTTGTTGGTGTCCCCCTCTGTTCTGTCCACCCAGAGGCTTTCCTGTCTCCACTGTAAATACTTCCTTAAATCTCTTGTTGAGCTCCTCACATACCTCTTGATCGCTTCTGTTGAGTTCCCCACCTTCTTTCCTCAGCCTGATCACCTGGTCTTTGACTGTTGTCTTCCTCCTAATGTGGTTATACAGCAGTTTTGGGTCAGACTTGGCTTTCGATGCTATGTCGTTTTCGTACTGTCGCTGGGCCTCCCTCCTTATCTGTGCATACTCGTTTCTGGCTCTTCGACTAGTCTCTCTATTTTTCTGGGTCCTTTGTCTTCTGTACCTTTTTAATTCTCTGGTGCACTTAGTTTTTGCCTCCCTACACTTTCGGGTAAACCAAGGACTCGCTTTGGTCTTCCCATTATTTCTATTGCCCTTGGGAACAAACCTTTCCTCTGTCTCCCTGCATTTTGTTGTTACATATTCCATCATTTCATTTACTGACTTTCCTGCCAATTCTCTGTCAAACTGAACCTCCTGCAGAAAGTTCCTCATACCTGTGTAGTCCCCCTTTTTATAGTTTGGCTTTTCCCAGCCAACTCCTGTTACCCTCTCTACTTGTAATCTATGTATTCAAAACTCAGAACCATGTGATCACTAGCTCCAAGGGGCCTCTCATATGTGATGTCCTCAATGTCTGAGCTGTTCAGGGTGAACACAAAGTCCAGTCTTTCTGGTTCATCCTCCCCACTCTCTCTGGTAGCGTCCTTAGCATGTTCATGCATAAGATTTTCCAGAACCACATCCATTATCTTGGCTCTCCACGTTTCAGGACCCCCATGTGGCTCCAGTCTATCTCCCTGTGGTTGAAATCGCCCATAACCAGTAACTTTGCTCTGCTCGAGTGAGCTCTTCTTGCCACCTCGGCCAGTGTGCCCACCATTGCTCTTCATATTCCTCTCTTAGCCTCCTGCAGTTCTGTGGTGGATTATACATCACTGCAATGACTACCTTATGTTCCCCAGACTGAAGTATACCTACTACGTAATCCATTCCTCCAATCTCGTCAATGCCTTCCATTTCCTCAAATCTCTGTCGGTCTTTTATGAGCAGTGCAGCCCCTCTTCCCCTTCTGCTCCTTTTATCTTTCCTCAGGATCTGATATCCTGGTGGGAAGATTGCATCTGTTATTGTCTCAGTGAGTTTCGTTTCTGTGACTGCTAAGATGTCCGGGGACTTTTCATTGATTCTTTCATGCCACTCCTCATATTTATTTGTTATTCCATCCATGTTCGTGTACCAAACCTTTAACTTCTTTTCTAATACTATGATCCTGGGAGAAGATTGGGGTTGGGAGATTGGGAGCCCTGGCGGGGGCCTACATGGTGTTGTGGTGGGGGTGGGGGCAGAGTTCCCATGGAGGGTTGCTGTATGGGTGGGGTTTGTGGTGTTGGGGAAGGGGCAGAGGGACCAGTGTGTGAATGTCAGTTTAGATTGCTCAGTTGCCTTGGGGTTGTCACAGTTGGAGTCCTTCTGCAGGTGTTTCTGGAGGGTGTGTTTACCCTTTTACCTGCATCTGGGTTTTTCTGCTCATCTTTGTCATTTCCTCTCGTTCATCCTTTCGTTTTTTGTACTCTTTCAGTATCATCATTTCCTCTTGTGTTCTGTCTCAATTGAGATACACACTCTGGTACTCTTGTTTTTCTCTCAGTTGTGCTTTCTCCTGCAGAATCATGGTTCGAGTTGATTCTGCCTTGAAAATTACTTTGAGAGGCCGTTTCCATCCCCTTACAAACCATCCAGTCCTCCGAAAATTTCTCACCTGGGTCATGTCGCCCTCACCTATTGCTTTCACGATACCTTCAATCACTTTTTTTCTCCTCCTGTTTCCTGTCATCATAAGTTTCCCCTTCAACTTCCTGGAGTCCACAGACAAAAACTGATCTCTCCCTTTCATCCTCCCACTGTGTCTCCCATTGCGTCCTCTGGGGTGTTTTAGTTCCTTCCATTGGAGCGTTCCTTCCTTCAAGCCCTTCCTTAGCTGAGGCCCCTATGCCCAGTGGACTGTCTTTCCTGCTCAGCTGTTCCTGGCCCCTGCAGGTACTCACCTATTTGTACTCACCTATTTGTGGTTGCAGGGGTCGAGTCCTAGCTCCTGGCCCCGCCTCTTCACCGGTTGCTACTAGGCCCTCTCTCTCCCCGCTCCATGAGCTTTATCAAACCTCGTCTTAAAACTGTGTATGGTTCCTGCCTCCACTACGTCATTTTCTAGGCTATTCCACTGCCTTACAACTCTATGACTGAAGAAATACTTCCTACTATCTCTCTGAATCATTTGTGTCTTCAACTTCCAATTGTGGCCTCTTGTTTCTGTGTCCCCTCCCTGGAACATCCTGTCTTTGTCCACCTTGTCTATTCCACGCAGTATTTTATATGTCGTTATCATGTCTCCCCTGACCCTCCTGTCCTCCAGTGTCGTCAGGCCGATTTCCCTTAATCTTTCTTCATAGGACATTCCCCTTAGCTCTGGAACTAACCTTGTCGCAAACCTTTGTACTTTCTCTAGTTTCTTGACGTGCTTTATCAAGTGCGGGTTCCAAACAGGTGCTGCATACTCCAGTATGGGCCTGACATACACGGTGTACAGTGCCTTGAATGATTCCTTGCTAAGGTATCGGAATGCTGTTCTCAGACATGTGTGTGTGTGTGTGTGTGTGTGTGTGTGTGTGTGTGTGTGTGTGTGTGTGTGTGTGTGTGTGTGTGTGTGTGTGTGTGTGTGTGTGTGTGTGTGTGTGAGTGTGTGTGTGTGTGTGTGTGTGTGTGTGTGTGTGTGTGTGTGTGTGTGTGTGTGTGTGTGTGTGTGTGTGTGTGTGTGTGTTTTACAGCTGATCAACATCCTGCTGTTGATTATATAGACTTGGGTGACATTACTCAGATAATGAGCAATCATTGTAAGTGATAGATAAGTGGAATCTAGCTAATTGAGGGCGTAGGTTATGTGTGGGTGTGGCTGTGGGAGGGTGTGTGTGGGTGTGGTTGTGGGAGGGTGTGTGTGTGGGTGTGGCTGTGGGAGGGCGTGTGTAAGGTTGTGGGAGGGTGTGTGGGTGTGGCTGTGGGTGTGTGTGGGTGTGGCTGTAGGAGGGTGTGGGAGGGCGTGTGTAAGGTTGTGGGAGGGTGTGTGTGGGTGTGGCTGTGGGTGTGTGTGGGTGTGGCTGTGGGAGGGTGTGTGTGAGTATGGCTGTGGGAGGGTGTGTGGGTGTGGTTGTGGGAGAGTGCGTGTGGGTGTAGTTGTGGGAGGGTGTGTGGGTGTTGCTGTGAGAGGGAGGGGGTGTGTGGGTGTGGCTGTGAGAGGGAGGGGTGTGTGGGTGTTGCTGTGGAAGAGAGGATGTGTGGGTGTGGCTGTGGAAGAGAGGGTGTGTATGGGTGTGGCTGTGAAAGAGAGGGTGTGTGTGGGTGTGGCTGTGGGAGAGAGGGTGTGTGTGGGTGTGGCTGTGGGAGATAAGGTGTGTGTGGGTGTGGCTGTGGGAGAGAGGGTGTGTGGATGTGTGAGAGAACGGGGTGTGTGCGGGTGTGGCTGTGGGAGTGTGTGGGCGTGGCTGTGGAAGAGAGGATCTGTGGGTGTGGCTGTGTGATCAGTCCCTCCTCAGTCTTGATTCATCAAGACTGAGGGACTGATCACCCCAAACTACTCCTTTACGTCTTCCAGCATTATTCTCTTCAACTGAACTGATGAAGCCACTGGTGGGCGAAACGTCTGCACAGTAAGGGTACTCACGTGTCTCATTAATATTCTTGCCGGTATTGTAGACCATCAATATAATGTTAACCGACAACTGGTTAAATAGAACACACATGTACGGTACAACAGGTGTCCCACCTTATTAATAGTATACAGTACCCACAAGTTGATAAGCCACATGTGCAACACTCGAGAATCTATATTGTCGAAACGTTTCGCCCACACAACAGGTTTCTTCAGTCGAACACAATACCGTAGACAGGCAGTAGCTCAGACATGACCAGTCCATCATCCTTAGCAGGAGACAGTCAGTCCCTCACGACTTAAGCATGGGTATGCAAAAGGCTTTTATTAGCCCGAATGAGGCTTTATTAAGGTTATAAAGGAGCATGTAGCTGAAACGTAACATTAATAAAGTTATTTTGCTGTGTGTGTGTTTTTCTGACTGCATAACAACTGGTGATTGTACTTGACGCTTCTGATGCTGGCGATCGATGCTCCGGGCTGCACTTCACTGCTAAAGATGATGGTACGTTCACTGCAACAGCAGTGAGAGAGGGCAACATTGTGCAACATGTAGCAGAGGAGAGGGGGAGGAAAGGAAGGGGGAGGGAAGAGAAAAAGGGGGGGAAGGGAGAGAATGAGAAGGGTGTGGAGAAGTGGAAGAGAATTGTGGGCAGCTGTGGCTAAGACAATGGCCGCCTCTCTCTTGCAGCCTCGCTACGAATTTTAATTCCTTCATAAGGTGCCTTTTTTTTTAAGCGAGAGTTTGGATAAATGGTTTGGAAAACTGACGAGTTGATAAATGAGACACTTGTGCAACACTTGGGTATCTTCTGGAAACGTTTCGCCAATGCGGAGAAACGTGCGAGTGTTGCCAGCCTATACTATATGATAGATCAGTGGTTCCCAAACTGGGGGTAAATTACCCCCTGGGGGTAATTTAACCATTTTTGGGGGGTAATGGAGGGGTGACAGAAAAAAAGTTATGAATTCTGAAAATCAAGAAAACAATGCGGTACCCGGTATGAAGATTATTGTTAACTTTGTCTTAGTATATAAAGTTGTAAAGTAAACCTATTATAAGTAAGTAATAAAGTTAAACCAAATAACAATAAACATCAAAAACTAATATACAGTATTAGAAAAGAAGAAATATATAGCTAAGTGTGTGGAAACCCAAAAGTATTTTGACAAGTATGCTTCAGGACAAAAGTCACTCAGTAGCCCAGATCGACCTGTCCAGTACGCGTCACTCACTTCCTGAGGCTGCCTCTATTTCACACTGTCAGTTTATCTGTGAGCATCAGCCGAGGTAGACATAAGCTGGTATGTATGTGTACTGCCCTGTGCAGTATATAGTTAGTATTTACCCACTGTTACTGTGAATTTGTAGCTATTATTAATTTTATATACAATGTATGTGTGGTTCTTACGTTTTCAATGGTTTTGCTAGGATTAGCAGAGTATGCGAGGCTGTATACGTTCACGTTTAGCCATATATATCAATAATAACAACATTTTGTGAAAGGGGTAACATGCTTTATGTGGCATGTTAAATTGGGTAACAAGCTGAAAAAGTTTGGGAACCACTGTGATAGATAAATTGTTGGAACAAAGGCTGGCTGTTTCCCTGTTATATTACATCATACACAGTTGCTTATATACATCAAATGATGAAGTTTGTAAACCTGAGCTGACAGATCGCAGGACCGCAACGAGGATGTGGTCAGATATTCTGCTAATCTGCGTGTGATCTGTGGAACTCTACGTGAACAATAAAGTCATGTCGAGTCAGTGAACAAGGTATATGTGCAACACCTGGGTAACTTTACTGGAGAGACGTATCGCCTACACAGCAGGCATTTTTTTCAATCTGATACAGAGAAATGATGACACAGTGGAGCTAAGAGAAGAGGTGGCGAGTTGCAGCAGTTGTTGACGTTGTCGTAGGTGGGCGGGGCCCACTAGTATAAGCATGTTATGCCCATAAGGTGAGCCAGAAGTTTGTAATGGAGTTGTAGATATCATCTTTATTAGATTGAAAAAAAGCCTGTGACTCAGGCGCAACGTTTCTCCAATACAGACACACAGGTGTTTCACATTTCTCTTATTCTTTTTATCAATATTGTATACATTTCCTCTGACGATACATGTCGAGTCACATAGTCACTTAGAGTCCCCAAAGAATAAATAATAATCTTTATTGTTACAAGTACATGATACAGCTCCATTTCCATGATACAGACCATTTCGGGCAAGTTAGGTTAATTTTGCCCCCGAGGATGTCACCCACACCAGTCCACTAACACCCAGGTACCTACTTGCTGCTAGGTGAACAAGGACAACAGGTGTCTTCAGGAAAGACTTCTAGTGTTTCCACCTGTACCAGGGATCGAACCACGGACACTCAATGTGTTAGATGAGTGCGCTACCAACCGAGCTAAGGCTATCAGCTTCCTACAGCAGAAGATAAAACAATAGCAGGCCTTCCAATAACCTCCAAAGACTTTGTGTACCTTTTGACACTGCATAAATTTAAATTAGTTCTGCCTCGGTGATTCTGCAGATAAAAGTTTGTCATGGCAAGTCTTCCCAGTCACGACTGTTGTTGTATCTGTTAAATGGTACCACTGGAGACCCAGACACACCATCAACATCACCACCAACATCACAAACATCACCAACAACATCAATATAACATCAACATCATCATCATCACCAACATCAGTAACGTCACCAGCAATATCAACATCACCAACATCACTAACAACATCAATATAACATCAACAACATCATCATCACCAACATCAGTAACGTCACCAGCAATATCAACATCACCAACATCACTAACAACATCAATATAACATCAACAACATCATCATCACCAACATCAGTAACGTCACCAGCAATATCAACATCACCAACATCACTAACAACATTACCTACAACAACGTCAACAACAATATCACCAACATCAACAACAACATCACTAACAGCATCAACATCACTAACACCATCAACAACAACATTACGCCGTCCATCAAGGCTAAGGGACACATCACCTCAGAATTACCTATCCTCTTCAGTCGTCAGTGTTATAACCGTCTGTACTCAACTGGAGAAGCCTGCCGAGAAGGCGAAACGTTTCGACAATATACACGTGTCTTGCACGTGAAGCACGTGTTGTACTAGTGAAGCAGTGTTGTACTAGTGAAGCAGTGTTGTACTAGTGAAGCAGTGTTGTACTAGTGAAGCAGTGTTGTACTAGTGAAGCAGTGTTGTACTAGTGAAGCAGTGTTGTACTAGTGAAGCAGTGCTGTACTAGTGAAGCAGTGTTGTACTAGTGAAGCAGTGTTGTACTAGTGAAGCAGTGTTGTACTAGTGAAGCAGTGTTGTACTAGTGAAACTGGTGTTGTACTAGTGAAGCAGTGTTGTACTAGTGAAGCAGTGTTGTACTAGTGAAGCAGTGTTGTACTAGTGAAGCAGTGTTGTACTAGTGAAGCAGTGTTGTACTAGTGAAGCAGTGTTGTACTAGTGAAGCAGTGTTGTACTAGTGAAGCAGTGTTGTACTAGTGAAGCAGTGTTGTACTAGTGAAGCAGTGTTGTACTAGTGAAGCAGTGTTGTACTAGTGAAGCAGTGTTGTACTAGTGAAGCAGTTGAAGCAGTGCTGTACCACTGACAGCGTAGCACTCAGTGAAGCCAGTGCTGCAATTAGTGAAGCTATGTTGTACCGAAGTAGCTTGTTGCTGTACCAGTGAAGGTGTGCTTGTTCTAGTGAAGCAGCGTTGCACCAGTGAAGCAGGCAAGCTGTACCAGTACAGTGCAGTACCAGTGAAGCAGCGTTGCACCAGTGAAGCTGGTGCTTGTACTCAGTGGCTTGCGTTGTACCAGTGAAGCAGTGCTGTACTCAGTGAAGCAGCGCGTCGTACCAGTGAAGCAGCAAGCCGTACAGCGAACAGCAAGCTGCAATTAGCGGCTGCGCTGTACTATGGCTTGCGTGCTTGTACCAGCAGCTACTGCAGTACCAGTAGCTGCGCGTTGTACCCAGCGGAACTTTCGGGTACAACAGCGAAACAGGCGCTGTACCAGTGAAGCAGCGTTGTACTCAGTGAAACTGGTGCTGTACCAGTGAAGTATGTTGCACCAGTGAAGCTATGTTGTACTGTATAGCTGCGTTGCACTAGTGAAGCCATGTTGTAATTAGTGAAGCAGTGCGTTGTCTCAGTGAATATACTGAAAATTAGTGAAGCAGTGCCAGTACTAGGTGAAGCCAGTGTTGTTCCAGTGAAATATGCTGTACCAGTGAAGCTGTTGTACCAGCGGTTTGCGTTTGTACTCAGTGAAGCCAGTGCTTTCGTACCAGGTAGCTGCGCGTTGCACCAGTGAAGCTAAGCGTTGTACCAGTGGTGCTTTGTTGCTGCACTAGCGAAGCAGTGCTGTACCAGTGAAGCTATGTTGTTCTAGTGAAGCAGCGTTGTACTATGAAGCAGCGTTCTACTAGTGAAACAGATGTTGTGTACCTTAAAGTGAAGCTATGCTTGCAAATTAGTGAACAGCGTTGCAATTAGTGAAGCAGCGTTGCAATTAGCACAGCGTTGTACTATGGCTTGCGCGGTACCAGGTGAAGCAGCAAGCAGGCACCAGCGAAATATGCGCTGCACCAGCGGAACAGCGTTAAAATTTCAGCAAACCGGTGCTGTACTCAGCGAAACTGGTGCTGTAATTAGTGAAGCGAGCGCTTGCACTAGTACACGCGTTGCACTAGTGAAGGCGTTGGTACCAGCGAAGCAATGCAAGTTGTACCAGCAGCTGCGCTGTACCAGCAGCTTGCGCGCTGTACCAGTGAAGCAGCGTTGTACCAGGGTGTAGCTTGCGTAGTACTAGTGAAGCAGCGGTTGTACTTAGGTGCAGCTATGCTTGGTACTAGTGAAGCTATGCGTTGCACAGTGAAGCAGCGCTGGTACTAGTGAACAGTAAGGTACTTTAGTATTATGCTGTACTAGTAGCCAGTGTTGTACTAGTGAAGCAGCAAGGTACTAGTGAAACTGGTGTTGTACCAGCAAACTGGTGCTGTACTATGAGCTTGCGTTGCACCAGTGAAACTGGTGCTGTACTAGTGAACCGGTGCTGTACCAGTGGCTTAAAAGTGCTGTACCAGCGAAACCGGTGCTGTACCAGCGAAACTGGTGCTGCACCAAAGTGAAACCGGTGCTTGTACCAGCGAAACCGGTGCTGTACTATAGCCAGCGCTGCACCAGTGAACCGGTGCTGTACCAGTGAACTGGCGCCGTACCAGTGAAGCAGCGTTGCACCAGCAGCGCGCTGCACCAGGCGAAGCAGCGTTGAAACCAGTGGCTGAGCGTAGCACTCAGTGAGCTGCGTTGTACTCACCAGCTGCGTAGTACCAGTAGCTGTTATACCAGTATTGCGTTGTACCAGTGAAGCAGTGTCGTACCAGCGAAGCTATGCTGTTCTAGCGAAGCAGTGCTTGTACCAGCGAAGCAGTGTTGTACCAGTGGCCAGTGTAGTACCAGTGAAATACGCTGCACCATGAAGCAGCGTCGTACCAGTGAACAGCGCTGCAATTAGTGGAAGAAAGTGCTTGTACCAGTGAAGCCAGCGTTGTACCATAGCAGTGCTGTACCAGTGAAGCAGCGTTGCATCAGCGGAAGGTGCCCACTAGTGAAGCCAGCGCTGTACCAGTGAAGCCAGCGTTGTACTAGTGAAGCAGCGCTCCACCAGTACTGCGCTGTACCAGCAAGCCAGTGCTGTACCAGTGGAAGCAGCAAGGTACCGGCGAAGGCGTTGCACCAGGGCAGCTAAGCGCCTACCAGTGAAGCCAGTGTTGTACCAGTACAGCGTTGCACTAGGTGAAGCAGTGCTTGCACTAGTGAAGCCAGCGTTGGTACTAGTGAAGCAGCGCCTACCAGTGGCCAAAGTGTTGTACTAGCAGCTATGCTGTACCAGTGAAGAGCGTTAAAACAGCAACAGCGCTTGCAATTAGTGAATGTTAGTTGTACCAGTAGCTTATGCGTTGCGTAACTAGTGAAGCCAGCACACCAGTGAACAGCACAAATTAGTGAAGCAGCGTTGGTACCAGCGAATGCGCGTTGTACTATAGCCAGCGCTTGCAATTAGTGAACAGCGCTTGTACCAGTAGCTGCGCCGTACCAGTGAAGCGCGCTGGTACCAGCGGCTGGCGTTGCACTAGTGAAGCAGTGCTTGTACCAGCAAACAGCAAGCAAATTAGTGAAGCAGTGCTGTACTATGAAGCCGCGCTGTACTAGTAGCCAGTGTTTGTAATAGTGAAGCTGCGTAGCACTAGTGAAGCTTGCGTTTGTACCTAGTGAAGCTTTGAAAGCGTTTGCGCTGCCGAAGCAGCAAGTTGTACTATGAAGCAGCAGAATTAGTGAAGCAGCGCTGTACCAGTGAAGCTATGCGTTGCACTCAGCAGCCAGCGGTTGCACCAGTGAACAGCGTTGCACCAGCGAAGCGCGTAGCACCAGTGATTATGCGTTGTACCATAGGCCAGCGTAGTACCAGTGAAGCCAGTGCTGCACCAGTAGCCAGTGCTGCACCAGCAGCTGCGTAGTACCAGTAGCTGCGCTGTACCAGCGGCCGCGTTGTACCATTGAAGCCGCGCTTGCACTAGTGAAGCCGCGTTGGTACCAGCGAACAGTGCTGCACTCATAGGCTTGCGTATACTCAGCGGCTGGTGCGCTGCACCAGTGAACAGTGCTTGTACTAGCACAGCGTTGTACTAGTGAAGCCAGTGGCACTAGTGAAGCCAGCGTTGTACTCAGTGAAGCAGCGTAGTACCAGTGAAGCAGCAAGGTACCAGTGAAGCAGCACAATTAGTGAAGCCAGTGCTGTACCAGCACAGTGCTTTGTACTCAGCAGGCTTGCGTTGTTCCAGCGGAAGCCAGCGTTGCACCAGTGAAGCAGTGCTGTACCAGTGAACAGCAGTTGTACCAGTGAAGCCAGCGCTGTACCAGTGAAGCCAGTGTCGTACCAGCAGCCAGGCAAGCTACTAGTGAACCAGCAAGCCACCAGTGGCCGCGCTTCGTACCAGTAGCCTGCGCGCTGCACCAGCAGCCTGCGCTGCACCAGCAGCTGCGCTGCACCAGCAGCCAGCGTTGGTACCAGTGAAGCCAGCGTTGTACTAGTGAATATGCGCTGCACTAGTGAAGCAGCAAGCCACTATGAAGCGTTGTACCAGTGGAAGCAGTGCTGTAATTAGTGAAGCTGCGCCGTACCAGCGGGGCTGCGTTGTACTAGCGCTAAGTGCTTGCAATTAGGGTGAAACAGCGTTGTACCAGTGAAGCTGTTGCAGCACTAGTGAATGAGCGTTGCACTCAGTGGCTGCGCTGTACCAGCAGCTTGGCGTAGCAATTAGTGAAGCAGCGCTATACCAGTAGCCAAAGTGCTGCACCAAAGTGAATGCGCGCTGTACCAGTGAAGCAGCGTTGCACTAGCGAAGCAGCGTTGTACCAGCGAAGCAGTGCTGCACCAGTGAAGCAGTGCTGTACTAGTGAAGCAGCGTTTGTACTAGTGAAGCAGTGCTGTACCAGTGAAGCTATGTTGCAATTAGTGAAGCAGCGTTGTATTAGTGAAACAGTACAGACTAGTGGAATAAGCGTTGTACCAGTGGCGAAGCAGAGCGCATTAGTGAAGCTGCGCTGCAATTAGTGAAGAGCAAGCAAATTAGTGAAACAGGTCGGTACTAGTGAAGCTATGCGTAGCAATTAGTAGCTGCGCTGTACCAGTGAAGCCAAGTGCTGTAATTAGTGAATCAGTGCTTGCACTAGTGACAGTGCTGTACTAGTGAAACAGCGTTGTAATTAGTGAAGCAGTGCTTGTACTAGTGAAGCTTGGTGCGTTGCACTAGTGAAACAGCGTTGTACTAGTACAGCGTTTGTACTAGTGAAGCAGTGCTTGCACCAGTGAAACCGGTGCTGTACCAGTGAAGCCAGTGCTGCACCAGTGGCAGCGTTGTACTCTAGTGAAGCAGTGCTTGTACCAGTGAAACTGGTGTTGTACTCAGGTAGGCTATGCTGTACCAGCAGCTGTTAAAAATTAGCAGCTGAGTGCTTGCATTAGTGAAGCAGTGCTGTACTAGTGAAGCAGTGCTGTAACGAAGTAAATATGCAGTACCAGTAGCTGCGCTGCACCAGTGAAGCCAGCGTTGCACTAGTGAAGCAGCGTTGTACTCAGTGAAGCAGCGCTGCACTAGTGAAGCAGTAGTTGTACCAGTGAAGCAGCATTAAAAATTAGTACAGTGGTTGTACTCAATGTATTGCGCGTTGCAATTATGAAACTGGCGTTGTACCAGTGAAACTGGTGTTGTACTATGGTATTATGCTTGTACTCAGTGAAACTGGTGTCATACCAGTGAAACCGGTGCTGTACTCAGTGAAGCAGCGTTGGTACCAGCGAAACTGGTGCTGTACCAGCAAGCTGCGCTGCACCAGTGAAGCAGCGTTGTGTCAGTGAAGCTGAGTGCCAAAACAGTGAAGCTGCGTTGTACCATGAAGCTGTTGCTTGTACTAGTGAAGAGCGGTTGTACCAGTGAGACAGCAAGCAGTACTAGTGAAGCAGCGCCTACCAGTGAAGCTGCGCGTTGGTACCAGTGGCTGGTGCGTTGCAATTGCGGGAAGCAGCGTTGTACCAGCGGCTGCGCGCTGTACCAGTGAAGCAGTACTGTACCAAGTAGCTGAGTGCCGTACCAGCGGCCAGCGTTGCACTAGTGAAGCCAGTGCAAGGTAATTATGGGCCAGTGTTTGTACCAGCGGAAGCCAGTGCTGCACTAGTGAGCCAGCAAGCAAATTATGGCTTGCGCGCTGTACCAGTGAAGAAAGTGTTGTACCAGTGAAGCAGTGCTGTAACAGTGAAGCCAGTGCTGTACTAGCAGCTTGAAAGCAAATTAGTGAAATATGTTGTACCAGTGGCTTGCAGCAATTATGAAGCAGCGCTGTACTCAGTGAAGCAGCGTTGCACTTTATTGAAGCAGTGTTGCACTAGTGAAGAAACACTAGTGAAGCAGTGTTGTACTAGTGAAGCAGTGTAGTACTAGTGAAGCTATGTTGCACTAGTGAAGCAGCGTTGTACCAGTGAAGCCAGTGCTGTACCAGTGAAGCTGCGCGTAGCACTAGTGAAGCGCAGTGCTGTATCAGTACTGCGTAGTACTAGTGAAATATGTTGTACTAGTGTAGCTTGAGCGTTGTACCAGTGAACAGCGCTGTACCAGCGAAGCTGCGTAGTACTCAGTGGAATAGGCTGCTGCACCATAGCCAGCAAGTTGTACCAGTGAACAGCAAGCTGTACCATAGCCAGCGCTGTACCAGCGGCAGCGTTGTACCAGTGAAGCTGCGCGTTGGTACCAGTGAAGCAGTGCTGCACTATGAAGCAGCGCCCATCAGTGAACAGCGCTTGCACCAGTGAAGCAGCGTTGCACCAGTGAAGGTGCGCTCCACCAGTGAAGCAGCGCCGTACTTAGCGAAGCTGCGCCGTACCAGCAGCTGCGCGTTGTACCAGAGCTTGGCGTTGCACCAGTGAAGCAGCGCCCACTAGCACAGCGCTAAAATAGCAGCTGAGCGCTGCACCAGTGAAAGCCAGTACAGAAGGAAGAAAGCGTTGCACCAGTGAAGCGCCTACCAGCGAAGCAGCGTTGTACCAGTGAAGCTGTTGCCGCACCAGCGTTGCGTTGTACCAGCGGGCCGCGTTGTACCAGTGAAGCCGTTGGCGTTGCAATAGTGAAGCCAGCGTTGCACCAGGCGAACAGCGCCGCACCAGCGAAGCCGCGCTTACCAGTTAGCTATGCTGCATCAGTGAAGCCAGCGCTTGTACCAGTGAATGCGTTGTACCAGTAGCTGCGCGTTGCAATTAGTGAAGCAGCGCCGTACCAGTGAACAGCGTTGCACCAGTGAGCTTGCGCAAGCAAATTAGTGAAGAAAGCAGCACCAGTGACAGCGCTGTACCAGTGAAGCAGCGTTGCACTAGTGAAAGCAGCGTTGTACCAGTGAAGCAGTGTCAATTAAAGTAGCTGCGCTGTAACAGCGAAGCAGTGTAGTACTATGAAGCCAGTGCTGGTACTAGTGAAGCAGTGCAGTACAGCTTTGCGTTGTACTAGTGAACAGCGTTGCACTAGCGAATATGCGCCGCACCAGTGAACAGCAAGGTACCAGTGAAGCCAGTGTTTGCACCATAGCCGCGTTTGCACCAGTGGGGCTGCGTAGCACCAGTGAATAGCGTTGCACCAGTGAAATTAAGTGCAGCACTAGAAGTGAAGCAGTGCTTGCACCAGCGCTGAGCGCTGTAATTAGCAGCTGGCGCGCAGTACCAGTGAAGCTATGCTGTACCAGTGAAGCCATATTGCACTATCAGCCAGTACACTAGTGAACAGTGCTAAAATTAGTGAAGCCAGCAAGCGTAATTAGTGAAGCAGTGTAGCACTAGTGAACGCAGCGTTGTACTATGAAGCAGTATTGTACCAGTGAAGCTAAGGTTGCACTAGCGAAGCAGCGTAGCACTAGCAGCTGAGCGTTGTACCAGTGGCTTGCGCAGTACCAGTAGCTAAGCGCTGCACCAGCGAAGCCAGCGTTGTACCTGAAGTGGCCGCGTTGCACTAGTAGCTTGCGCAAGTTGTACCGCGAAGCAGCGTTGTCTCCAGTACTGCGTTGCACCAGCAATGTTGCACCAGTGAAGCTGCGTTGCACCAGTGAATGGCGTTGCACCAGTGAACAGCGTCATACCAGCAGCCAGCGTTGCACCAGCGGCTTGCGCCACCAGCAGCTAAGTGCTGCACCAGTGAAATGCGCTTGCACCAGCGAAACAGCACAAATATGAGCTGCGTAGCACCAGTGAAGCAGGCCGTACCAGGGCAGCTGGCGCTGCACCAGCGGCTGCGTAGTACCAGTGAAGCAGCGCCGTAACAGTGAAGCAGTGCTGCACCAGTGAAGCAGCGCTGCAACAGTGAAGCAGTGCTGCGCATCAGCGAAGCCAGCAGCACCAGTAGCTAGCACACCAGTGAAGCAGCGTTGCACTAGTGAAGCAGTGCTGCATCAGTGAAGCAGCGTTGCACCAGTGGCTGCGCTGTACTCAGTGAAGCCAGCGTTGCATTATAAAACAGTGCTGCACCAGTAGCTGAGTGCTGCAATTAGCAGCCAGAGCTGCATTAGCAAGCTGCGCTGGTAATTAGTGAAGCAGCAAAGGTACTAGTGAAACAGTGTTGCAATGAAAGTAGGCTGCGTAAAAATTAGTAAAGCCAAAGTGCGTTGTACCATGAATGCAAGAACAGTGAACCAGCGCTGTACCAGTGAGCTGCGCGTACCAGTGAAAACAGTGCTGGTACTAGTGGCCATGCTGCATCAGTGAGTTATGCGTTGCACCAGCAGCAGTGTTGTACTAGTGAATATGTTGCAATGAGTGAAGAAAATAAACAGTGAAACTGGTGCTGTACCAGCGAACAGCGTTGTACTGAGTGAAGCAGCGTTGTACCAGTGAAGCCAGTGCTTGTACTAGTGAAACTGGTGTTGCAATGAAGAAGCAGTACACCAGTGAAGCTGCGCGTTGCACCAGTGTGCCAGGTGCTCGTATTAGGCAGTCATGCTGTACTAGTGAATGCGCTTGCAATTAAAGGGAAGGCGTAGTACCAGTGAAGAAAGTACAAACAGTGAAGCAGTGCGTTTGGTACCAGCAATGTTGGTAATTAGTGAAGCAGTGCCAGTACCAGTGAAGCAGCAAGCGTACCATAGCTTGCAGCGTCGTACCAGTGAAGCAGTGCTGGTACTAATTTAGCTAAGTGCTGTACTCAGTGAAACCTGGTGCTGTAATTAGTGAAAACCTGTGCTGTACCAGTGAAGCAGTGCTGTACCAGAACTGAAAGGTACCAGTGAAACTGGTGCTGTACTAGTGAAGCAGTGCTTGTACTAGTGAAACTGGAAAGGTACCAGTGAAGCAGCAAGCTGGTACTCAGCAGCTTATGCCGGTACTCAGTGGCAGCGTTGCAATTAGTGAACAGTCGTTGTAATTAGTGAAGCAGCGTTGCACCAGTGATTGGCGTTGCACCAGTGAGGGGCTTGCGCGTTGCACCAGTATTGCGCGCTCCACTAGCGAAGCAGTACATCAGCGAAGAGCGCTTTGCACCAGTGAAGCTGGCGTTGGTACCAGTGAAACAGCGTTGTACCAGTGAAATATGCGTTGCACTAGCGAAGCCAGCGCTGTACCAGTGAAGCAAGCTTGTACCTAGTGAATAAGCGTTGCACCAGGCCAGTGTTGGTACTAGTGAATGCGTTGTACCAGTGAATATGTTGTACTAGTGAAGGCAACAAATTAGCGAAACAGCAAGAATAGTATTGAGCAAGTTGTACTAGTGAATAAAGCGTTGCATTAGTGAAGAGTGTTTGTACTAGTGAAGCTATGCGTTGTACTAGTGAAGCCAGTGTAGTACTAGGTGAAGAGTGGTTGTAAATTAGTGAAGTATATGTAATTATCAGCTGGAAAGGGTTGCACCGCGAAGCAGTACAATTAGTGAAGCTGCGCTGTAATTAGCAGCTATGTAGCAATTAGTGAACTATGCTTGTACCAGCGAAGCCAGCGTTGCACTAGTGAAGCAGCGTTGCACCAGTAGCTTGCGCGTAGCATCAGTGAAGCAGGTTGCACTATAGCTTATGTAGCACCAGTAGCTATGTTGCAATTAGCAACAGCGTTGTACCAGTGAACAGGTTGTACTAGTGAAGCAGGTGCAGTAATTAGTGTAGAAGAAGTAGCGTTGTACTAGTGAACAGCAAGTTGTACCAGTAACAGCGCAAGGTACCCAGTGAAGCAGCGTTGGTACTAGTGAAGAGCGTTGCACTATAGCTAGTGTTACTGAGTGAAGCAGTGCCACCAGTGTAGCTGCGCCTCACTAGTGAAGCAGCGTTGCACTAGTGAATATGGCAACAGCAATGGTGCGCCCACCAGCGGCCAGTGCTTCGTGTTCAGTAGCCTGTTGCTTGCACCGTAGTGAAGCCAGCGCTTCGTACCAGTAGTTGGCGTTTGCACTAGTGAAGCAGCGCTCCACTAGTGAAGCAGTGCTGCACTAGTGAAGCCAGCGTTAAATTAGTGAACAGCGTTGTACCAGTGAAGCCATGCTGTAATTATGGCTTGGTGCGCCTACCATGAAGTAAGTGCTGCAATTAGTGAACAGTGTTGCACTGTTGGCTGGTGCGCTGTACCATAGCTTGCGTTGTACTCAGTGAAGCAGCGTTGTACCAGTGAATGCGCTGTACCAGTGGCCGTATGTTGTACCAGTGAACAGGTTGCACTAGTGGGGCCAGCAAGGTACTCAGTGAAGCAGCAACATCGGGGTGAAGCAGCGTTGTAATTAAAGTGAAGCAGCGCTGCAATTAGTGAATAAGTGCTTGCGTCTAGCATTGCGCTTGCACCAGGTGAAGCCGCGTCGCACCAGTGAAATTAAGTGCCTGCACCAGCGAACAGTGCTTGCACCAGTGAAGCCAGCGTTGCACCAGTGAACAGCAAGCTGTACCAGTGAAGCAGCGCTGTACAGTGAGCCAGCGTAGCACCAGTGGCTGCGCGTTGCACGGGCGAAAGCAGTGTCAGGCGCTTTAGCTGCGCTTGCACCAGTGAAGCAGTGTTGCAATTAGTGAAGCAGCGCACTCAGTGAACAGCGTTGCAATTAGTGAACAGTGCTTGCAATTAGAAGCCAGCGTTGCACTAAAGTAGCTGCGTAGCACCAGTGAACAGTTGCAATTAGTAGCTGCGTAGCACTAGTGAACAGCGTTGAAAATTAGCGAAGCCAAAGCGTACTAGTGAAGGCGTACAATTAGTGAAGCAGTGCTGCACTAGTGGCTGTTAGTTGTACTCATTGAAGCAGTGTTGTAATTAGTCAAATAAGTGTCACGGAAGTGGCCAGTGCTGTACCAGCGAAGCTATAGCACCAGTGAAGCAGCGCCACCAGTGAAGCCGCGCGTTGCACCAGTAGCTGGCGTTGTACTCAGTGAAGCCAGCGCAGTACTTAGTGAAGCCAGCAAGCCAATTAGCAGCTATGCAGCAATTAGTGAAGCAGCGTTGCACTAGTATTATGCTGTACCAGCAGCTTGCGTTGTACCAGTGGCTTGCGTTGTACCAGTGAAGCCAGTGTTGTTCCAGTAGCTGGTGCGTTGTACCAGTGGCTGCGTTGTACTAGTAACAGCGTTGCACTAGCGAAGCAGCAAGGTAATTAGTGAAGCAGGTTGTACCAGTGAAGCTATGCTGCAATTAGTGAACCAGTGTTGGTAATTAGTGAAGCAGTTGCACCAGAAGCAGCAAGGTACTAGTGAAGCAAAGTGAAACCAGGGCGAAGCTACAGTGTTGCAATTAGCAGCTAAGTGCTTGCACCAGTGGTTTGCGTTGCACTATGAAGCTGCGCTGTACCAGTGAACTGCGTTGCACCAGTGAAGCCAGTGCTGCACCAGTGAAGCAGTGCTTGCAATTAGTGAACAGTGCAAGGTAATTGTTAGCCAGCGGTTGCAATTAGTAGCAGGCGGTAATTAGTGAAACAGCGCTGCCGTACCAGCGGCTGCGGTGCGTAGCAATTAGTGAAGCCAGCACAGTATTGAAGTGGTATTTGCGCAAGCGACCATGTAGCTGGCGTAGCACTAGCGGGCTTGAGCGTTGTACTAGTGAAGCAGTGCTTGCAATTAGTGAAGCAGCGTTGTACTATGAAGCAGCGTCGTACTAGTGAAGGCCAGCAGCAACAGTGAAGCTGCGTTGCACTAGTGGGAAGCAGTGCTGGTAATTAGTGAATGCGTTGTACCAGTGAAGCAAAGTGCTGTACTATAGCTTTATGCGTCGTACCAGTGAAGCAGTGCGTTGCATTGTGGTGAAAACAGTGCTGCAATTAGTGAAGCTGCGTTGCACTAGCAGCTTAAGAGTTGCATTAGTGAAGCAGTGCTTGCAATTAGCGAAGCAGCGTTGTACCAGTGAAACAGCAAGTTGTACCAGTGAAGGCGTAGTACTCAGTGAAGCATGCAAGTTGTACCAAAGGGAAGCAGTGCTGTACCAGTGAATCAGTGCTTGTACCAGTATTGGTGCGTTAAAATTAGTGAAACAGCAAGCTGTACTAGTGAAGCTGTGCGTTGTACTTCAGTGAATATGCGTTGTACTAGTGAAACTGGTGTTGTACTAGTGAAGCAGTGTTGTACTAGTGAAGCAGTGTTGTACTAGTGAAACTGGTGTTGTACTAGTGAAGCAGCGTTGTACCAGTGAAGGCAAGCTGTACTCAGTGAATTAAGCGTTGGTACCAGTGAAAACCGGTGCTGTACTAGTGAACAGTGTTCGTACCAGTGAAGGCGCCGTACCAGCAGCCAGCGCGTATTAGTGAAGCAGCGTTGGCACTATAGCCAGTGCTTGTACCAGTGAAGCTGCGTAGCACCAGTGAACAGCAACAGGCACCAGTGAAGCCATGCTGGTACCAGTGAAGGTGCGCTTGCACCAGTGAAGCTATGCGCCGTACCAGTGAATGCGTTGGTACTGTAGCTTAAGTGCTGGTACCAGTGGCTTGAGCGTTGTACCAATGAAGCAGCGTTGTAACAGAAGCAGTGTTGTACTAGTGAAACTGGTGTTGTACTAGTGAAGCAGTGTTGTACTAGTGAAACTGGTGTTGTACTAGTGAAACTGGTGTTGTACTAGTGAAGCAGTGTTGTACTAGTGAAACTGGTGTTGTACTAGTGAAACTGGTGTTGTACTAGTGAAGCAGTGTTGTACTAGTGAAGCAGTGTTGTACTAGTGAAGCAGTGTTGTACTAGTGGCTGCGCTGTACCAGGTGAAGCCAGCGTTGTACCAGCGGCTGCGCCTACCAGTGAAGCAGTGTTGTACCAGCAGGCTGCGTTTGTACCAGTGAAAACAGCGCTGTACTCAGTGAACAGTGCTGTACTATGAATATGCGTTGCACTATGAAGCAGTGCCGTACTAGTGAAGCATGTTGTACTAGTGAAGCAGTGTTTGCACTAGTGAAGCCAGTAAGCTGCACTAGTGAAGCAGAAAGCGTTGTACCAGTGAAGCTGTTGTACCAGTGAAGCAGTGCTGTACTAGTGAAATAAGTGTTTGTACTAGTGAAGCAGCGTTGCACTAGTGAAGCAGTGTTGTACTAGTGAAGCCAGCGTTGTAATTAGTGAATATGTTGCAATTAGTGAAGCAGTGTAGTACTAGTATTGAAAGGTTGTACCAGTAGCTGTTAGTGCTGTACCATTGAAGCAGTGTTGTACTATAAACAGTGTTGCACTAGTGAACAGTGTTTGAGACTAGTAGCTGCGTAGTACCAGTGAACAGTGCTGTACTAGTGAACAGTGCTGCACTAGGTGAAGCAGCAAGGTACTAGTGAAGCAGTGTAGTACTAGTGAAGCAGTGTTTGTACTAGTAGCTTGCGCACTACTAGCGAAGCGTGCGTTGTACCAGTGAATATGTTGTACTAGTGAAGCAGTGCTGTACTATAGTGAAGCAGTGTTGTACTAGTGAACAGTGTTGTTCAAAGAAGCAGTGCTGTACTCAGCGAAGCTGCGTTGTACTAGTGAAGCAGCAAGCTGTACTAGTACAGTGCGTTGCACTAGTGAAGCAAAGTTGTACTAGTGAAGCAGTGTTGTACTTCAGGAACTGTGCGTTGTACTAGCACAGTGCCGTACTAGTGAAGCAGTGTTGTACTAGTGAAGCAAAGTGCTTGTACCAGTGAAGCCAGTGCGCTGTACTAGTGAACAGTGTTGCACCAGTGAAGCAAAGTGCTGCACCAGTGAAACAGTGCTTGCACCAGTGAACAGCGTTGCACCAGCGCCAGCAGCACCAGCGAAGCTGCGCTGCAATTAGCAGCTTTGCGTTGTACCAGTGAAGCAGTGCTGTACCAGTGAAATGCGCGTTGTACCAGTGAACAGCGTTGTACCAGCATTATGCGTTGTACTAGTGAACAGCGTTGTACTATGAACAGCGCCTCCACTAGTGAAGCAGTGCTGTACCAGTGAATATGCTTGCACTAGTGAAGAAAGAAACAGTGAAGCCAGCAAGTTGTACCAGTGAAGCAGTGCTGTACCAGTGAATATGCTGTACTATGAAGCTATGCTGTACTAGTGAAGCAGCAAGCTGTACTAGTGAAGCAGTGTTGTACTAGTTATTGTTGTTGTACTAGTGTAGGCTATGTTGTAATTAGAAGGGAAGCAGCGCCGCACCAGTGAAATATGCGTTGCACTAGCATTGCGCGCTGTACCAGTGAAATAGCGTTTGCACCAGCGAAGCAGTGTTTGCACCAGTGAAGCCAGTGTTGGTACCATAGCCAGCGTTGTACCAGCAATAC